>NW_009637495.1:0-28340 GCF_000690535.1 Cariama cristata | reverse complement strand
TGATGATCTGGATGAGGGGATCAAGTGCATCTCCAGTAAGTTTGCAGACGACACCAAGGTGGGCGGAAGTGTCAATCTACTTGAGGGTAGGAAGGCTCTGCAGAGGGATCTGGACAGGCTGGATAGATGGACTGAGATTTAACAAGACCAAGTGCTGGGTCCTGCACTTCGTTCAGAACAACCCCATGCAGGGCTACAGGCTTGGGGACGAGTGGCTGGAAAGCTGCCCAGCGGAAAAAGACCTGGGGGTGTTGATTGACAGCTGGCTGAACATGAGCCAGCAGTGTGCCCAGGTGGCTGAGAAGGCCAACAACATCCTGGCCTGTATCAGAAATAACGTAGCCAGGAGGACTACAGAAGTGATAATCCTTTTGTACTCAGTGCTGGTGAGGCCCCACCTTGAATACTGTGTTCAGTTTTGGGCCCCTAACTACAAGAATGACATTGAGCTGCTGGAGCAAGTCCAAAGAAGAGCAACAAAGCTGGTGAAGGGCCTGGAGAACAACTCTTATGAGGAGCAGCTGAGGGAGCTGGGGTTGTTTAGCCTGGAGAAAAGGAGGCTGAGGGGAGAGCAGATCATCCTCTACAACTACCTGAAAAGAGGTTGTAGCGAGTTGGGGGTTGGTCTCTTCTCCCCGGTAACTAGCAACAGAACAAGAGGAAGTGACCTCAAGTTGTGCCAGGGGAGGTTTAGGTTGGATATTTAGAAGAATTTCTTCACTGTAAGAGTCATTAAAGATCGGAATGGTCTCCCCAGGGAGGTGGTGGACTCACCATCCCTGGAGGTGTTCAAAAAACATTTAGATATGGCACTTCGAGACATGGTTTAGTCGGTTTACTGGGCAAGGTGGCATTAGGAGGATGATTAGACTTGATGATCTTTGAGGTCTCTTCCAACCATAACGATTCTATGTTTCTATGATTTGTCCTCGCTTTGGTTGGTTTGGCTTATTTCCGAGTTGGTTGCAATGGCATGAGCATTGCTACTTTGGACTCTGCCCCCCTAAGTCCTTCACTTTAAAGCCCACCTCACCAAGTTAGCCCACCTGCTGTCAAAGATTCCCTTGCCTTTTCTAGACAGGTGGATCACAGCCCTTTCTAACAGGCTATAGTCATTGAAGACTGTCCCATTGTCATAGAAGCCAAAACCCTCATGACAGCACCAGCCACAAAGCCAGAAGTTGCTTTGCATTATACATCTATTTTTGGCTGCACCCTTTCCTCTAACTGGTGAAATGGAAGAAAAGATAATTTGGGCACCAGTACTTTTTGCTTACACACCCAGGGCTTTGTATTCTTCCTTGATTTTGCCTTGGTTCCAGTTTGCAGTGTCATTTGTGCCCACATGAAAGAGTAGCAATGGATAGTTGTCCGTGCTCTTGACAAGTTGTGGCACCTACTCAGCAACATCTCAGACCTTAGCTCCTAGAAGGCAGCATATGTCTTGTAACTTCCTGTCAGGCTGGTAGATGGGTCCCTCAGTGACACTTAACAGAGTCACCCACGACTAGCACTCGTCGTTTCTTTCTGTGGTATCCACTGTGTGCTGTTGGTAGCATTTCTCCTTGCAGACCTTGATTATGGGTGTCTACAGCTGTTAAAGTTTCATATCTGTTTTTGATTGTAATGTTGGAGGGTGGGGACTGAAGGAGAGTCCTGCTTTTGTGGGTCACCAGTCTCAAAGGTGCCTCATTCTCTGTGGTGTCCACCACAGAAGCATGGTTCTGAAACCACCCATCTATCTCTTCCTCGGCTCCTCTAGTGCTGCACAGCCTTTTGACTGTTTCCTGCAACTCAGCCACCTGACACAACAGATCATCAACCTGTGCACATCTTTTGCAGGCACTTACCATTTCTGCAGTAGAAGGGTCTGGGCACTTGTTGCAACCTACTCCCTGTACTGTACTTCCTTACCAGTTCTGTCTGGGTGGAAGCACCAGACATCTCAGGGACTTTCTCTGTAGAAACACTGGTTTTAACTCTGAGGTGAATGCCCACCATTCTGGCAGAGACCTAGAGCACTTCCTGTGACCCTACAAGCAGAAATCTAGAGCACTTCCCTGGACTGTGACCCTACAAGCAGGGTACACGGCCCTTCTCATGCACTCTTGTGCATGAACTGCTGCGTCCTCTTGATCACTGCTTGCCCACCTTGTTGGCAGTGCTGCTGGTGGCTTGTGCTCCCTAGGACCATTTAAATCTCCTGTGGTTGCTGCCGGCAATGCCCAAGCCACGTCAGCCTCCTTCTCGAGAGCTGCCACCTTCTGGCATGTCTCTGCTCTTCCTCAGGTTTCCCTGTCTCCGGGAACTACTCTGCACTCCTCAATCTAGGCCTACCCACAGGATTTACCATTGCAGTAGTTGTGTGCCTCGCAACTCAGTCTTTACTTCAATGCAAAGACATGATACCAGAACAGTCTTCAAAGAACCTAGGTGGCGTTACAGACCTGCCTTATTTTGGATTTCAAGGAATTTTGCCTTATTCCTGTTTATTTATGTTAAAAGCAAAGATATAGGAAAGGCTTCTTTTAGAACTGCAAAGCTGAGCAACAGACAGCCAAGCAAGACCAGTTTCCTCAAATAATGCTAGACTCCAAGTAGTACAGCAGGACTGGTGCCACATCATGAAAGTAAGAGCCAAATAGGTAAAAGTCTCGTTTTCTGACCATACTAAGACCTAGCAGGTCTCCTTCTTGAAGCACTGGCACTCACACGCGCATGAACCAAAGGGTAAGGAAAGACTTCTGCAGTGTTAAGATATTAGGTCTTTGTCAGCAGAAGCTCAGTCCCACAAAAGGCAAACTCTCTCAACAGGACTATGTGCCAGAGTGCATACAGTAATCTCTCAGGGTCCTGACACAATCTATCTCTGCTTGGCTTGCGAGCATACGGTCAGGCCATAATAGCATTAGCAAGAATATATAACAGAAATAGAATAATATGATTTTTATTCCAAGACAAATGAAAGGGTTGTGTGGCAAGGAGGTTTCAAAACAAAGAGTTAATTTGATTTTTGAAAGGAGGGTATGTGTAGCATCATATCACCACATTCAGTTTACCATTTAACAGTGTTGCAGGTGTTTGACATTCATAACGCACAGAATGATCAAAAAATGCCAGTCAAATTAAAGGGAAATTGAGGAAAACAATCATTATTAATTAGTTCTGTTTCTTAAAATTTGACAGTAGTATTGTACATACACATGGTTCCATTACTTTATGAATAGATGAGTATAGCATGAAAACCACCTAGAAGTAGCAAAGATTTATTTAAAAGTCCTTCCACTCACCAGCAGACTCAGATCATCCAATACGGATAGTTATTCCTATCATCTAGCCAACGCATTTTTGGAATTAGGATTGTTCTACAATTTTTTCTCACTCTGTCAAATAACATGATCTTATTTTTCTCTAATAATTTGTCATTTTAAATGACTTTTTCAGCACGTTCATACACATTTATATGAGCAATGTAAATATTTACAGGATTTCAGAATCAGAGTGTAGTTTGGGCCAGTTAAGGTTGTCTGGGCTTTTTTTAGCTGCTTCTTCTAAAAATTCCAGCCATGTAAGAACGGGACCATAGCCCAACTGTAGTGATACTTCATGTCAAAGAAAGATAAACTGTCAGTCAGTCCGTAAGTGCTTTAGTGAATGAGGTTAATTTTAAGAATACCTATAATGTTAACCACTTGCCTAAATATTTGGCTGGCTAGTGCCTACGTTGAGGAGCAACCTTCACAGCAATTTTGCTGTGATGACTTGACCTGCCCTACAGATTACAGAAGTATGTGCTTGTCCTGGCAGCTTTCTCCTGTTGTGATGCCATCAGAGCAGGATAAGCAGGGTGTGTTGGATAGCACACTAAGGCAAGTTACCAAATACAACATCTGGAACGGGACTGAAAGCATGTTTTCAGGACACGTTTATTTGGGGTTTGCTTCAAGCCTGTATCTCTGCAAATGCTTTCCCTCTTCACACATTTTTATCAGATCTGTTTGAAGTTAAACATCATGTCCATATGTTAGAAATTCATGCAGTGCCAAAGAATGCTAATGAAACTGAAATTATTCAAGAATATTCTGTCTTTAAATTCCTACTGTACTTTCATCAAAAAGAGTAACAGAGAAAAAATCCCAGAAAAACATTCAGGAAGCAAGTGAAAATAAATTGATAGTTTATACTGCGCATCATAAGGCACATGAGCAAAAATGCCTGGGTTTGTTTCAAACCTCTTTTGACCTCGGTGTTTCTGGGCAGCACTTGCTCCTTCAGAAGAAGACTCACAATACTCCTATACTTTCTTGTGCTCTCATGTCAGATGTCTGTGCAGGCCCTGCATAAGAACATCTGAAGCACTAAGGAAAGTAGAGCAGATGGGCACAGGGGAATGATATAAGGAGAGGCAGTACCTTTGGATTATTTTTTTTTTTTTTTAACATGCTTGTAAACACCTAGCACAGTAAAGTGCTATAATAATGTGAATAATAAAAACAGCAGCAATATAACGTCCCGATGAGGGAGTGGGTTCTTTGCTGGCAAGGTGCCGGCCAAGACTAATACATACCTTGAGAAAATTCCCACTGACTGCTTTGAAATACAACTGTTAGGAAAGGCAGGGTGAGACTCTGCACTGGGGGAAAGAAAACAATAATTAAAAAAAAATACTGAGATGGGTACAAGACCAAGTGCCAAGGAGGAGGGAGGAAACTTAGAGCTTCCCCAGAACATTCTCAGAAATCTCGTTCCTGCTTTCACAGTGAAGGAGCATAACTATGCCTCCTTTGCCCCCCGAGGTGAGACATAGTGAAACAGACAAGCGGTCATGATATTTTGTACCTCTCAGACACCTCTTTTTGCAGCTAAAAGACAAAGAGGTATGTTAAAGCTTCCCATGGTTATTGGAAACGTATATAACCCTCAGTCTTCACACAAGAGCCTTGCTGAAATTCTGGTACTAATTAAAATTTCTTGACATGCTATTGTAAACCATCGAAATGAAAGATCATGCTCTTAAATGTGATAAATCCGGCCAATGAAAATGAGCCACAGGGAAGTAAAGATCAGCCTTATTCCTGACAGAAATTGTCGTAGAAATAGCTTTTCCATGTTGTTCTGGTACTTGTCCATGAAAGTCTGAGATGGAAATCAGCCATAAAAATATATTTCTTAGATATTTCTCAATAAATATGTGTATAAATGTATGATGTGTAAATAAATATGAGTATACTCTACAATGGTTCTGCAATGTCAGTTCTGAATCAGCTGGTTTCCTTTTCTTTCAACTGGACATCAAAACTTTACTGGATATATCCTGATTATAAAAGCTGTTATGAACAATTTCTGTCAGTGATGTAAGATCACAATAATAATCACATTCTGTATTAGTTTTGAAGGTGTGAGAGGCTGATCCTTAATAGCAAGCCAAGTGTATCAGTTGCAGAATGTTGATAGCTCTGATTATTATCAGAAAAAATAGATATTTAAAACATGCATTTAGCTTTTTCGGACAGCAAAGACCACTTGAAAGAAGGTGTATGAATGGATTGCAATATTTGAAAATACTAAGAAAATTATTTTAAGATCTCTGCTAGATATTAATGGAGGGCTTCATTGGAAGCATGTTTTTCTACAGTCCAAAAGATTGTCTTTGTGACCTCTACTTTGTGTACATATTGATGAATACTTGATATGTAAAGCAGACATCAAATTGATTATGGGCCTGAGTCTGTGAATCTCAGAATTCCACTATGAATCAATTTAGCCCTTTAGTTTTTCCCTCTTTTGCAGCACCTTTTAATAAAGGTGGTTGCAGAGGACAAAAAGCAAAAGGGGCAGCTGGTTTAAGAGGTACTTCTCTGCATTCAGCATTGATGTACCTGGTGAAAAGAAGAAGAATGGAGATTTCTAAGAGTGACCTTAACACAAATAAGGTCAGGAATGCTGCAGCAGGACTCTTCTCCTGCTAAGCCCTTTCAGTCCTTCGCTACTTCTCTGTCAGTCAGACAAATACTATGGTTCAATAAACAGGAGAAAAGTATCATCTATGTAAAAAGACAGGCCCTCTGCAGCATTTATGTAAAAGCTCAAGGCTGGAATATCTCCTCATGGGAGTCTAAACAAGGCAGAGACATGGCAAACAAGGGAGTTGTTAGCAATCAGAAAGAATAACCCCTGGCTTCTCTTTCTATTCTGTTTTTTTTTTTTTTTTTTCTTTCTTTCTTTGTCTTTCCTTTCCGTATACCCTTCACTAAGTGTGCCCTTATGTATTTTCTGTGCAGCTTCCCTTCCTGACTCACTTGCCTCCCTGCGCAGGGTGGTAGCCTGCTCAGTGTCAAACAGAAGCATTCAAAGAATGTCACAGTTTCACTTTCATAGAGGTTTTGACATTCTGAAGGAATGCCATTTTCACTTATGTAAATAATGTTAAAAACACCCAGAATTTGAGCTGTGACCAGAATATGCCCTCATTTAAATTTTGGGCTTTGTGCTGTTTCAATAGTTCAGCTACTAGCTTTCAAAAATCTTTCTGAAGTGAACCCCAAAATCTTTTCAAAACATTTTTTTTCCCCTATAAAGCATGATTTGATTGTGCCTCTATTCATCATTCTGATCCTTTATAATGTGTCAGTCTCAAACTCTTTTCTGTGGATTTACATTATGTGTTTACCATTGTAACGAATTAAGTACTATGAACTAAACATCATACTGATGCAAAGAAATTTAGAAATGCATTTGTTTAGAAAAGGACCTGCCTAAAACACTCATAAAATAATTAGGAATGCTTCAGCACAGTCAGTTAAAGGATGAGTTCTCAGAACAGAATTAAATATAGAGGATAGTCATTATTGCCAGGTGAAGCTTGAGAACTTGGTTTTAAGGAAAAACATAAGGAGAAAAGGAAGTAAATTATTACACACAGATTCCTTGGCACTAGGCTCTCGTGTTCCTCCTTACTCATCTTATTTACACTATACTGTTAACCTTAGCTTCTACTCTAATGCCAATAATACTCAACACTGCATCTCATTTAACATTTTTAATAATTTGACAACATTCCTCTTGTTCTATCTTAGGCAGAACCTGTGACTTCCAAACTATTCAGCTAGAAGTCTGCAACATAAGTACAAGAAAAACATTCTCATTTGCAATTCTGTCAAATTTGCCTCATCTGCCTACTCCTTGTAATCTTGACATCAACCTTGATCTTTAAGATTTCACCACCACTTTTCTTCATATTACCAACTTTCGACAGAAAATCTGATACAGTGACTAGTTTTTAAATTTTCTTTTAGCTTAATTCAACACCTGGATTCTTTGTGATCTCCTTCAGTTTATGAACCTCTGAGCCCCAACAAATGAAGGATGCCTCATCCACCTTTACCAAGCTGTCAAGACATACACACGTTTTCATCTTTGCACACCTACATGCCTAATTTGATAAATGTGCTCAGAACAGCCATCATTAATTTTCACTATGCATGCACATGGTAATGCTTACCTCACTGACCCCTGTTGACTTCTTTACGGCCTCTGACTCTCCCACAATTTCTCCTCTTTCTGTTACTCACACCAGATCTTCTGTAAGAGCACCTCATTGCTTTATGGAGCAAAATTCCTTCCGTCAAGAGTAGCAAACTTTTCATCAGCACAGGTCTCATCGTAGCGAGTAAGAGTCAGGCAGCAGACCTTCAGCACATTCACAAATGTCCTCTTCATGCTGGACAAGAAATAATTTTGCTCTTTGAAGTTCTTATAGGATAGAAAAGTGTTAATACTCCCAGACTGACTTCACTGGTATATTAGTTGTAATTACATGCAAATGAATATATATAAATATTTTATTCTGTCATTAGTGTATCACAGGTAGAATGAGTTGCTTTCTAATGGTGTCTCTCTCTCACTGTCTGCTAAAGGGAGAATCTGCAAAACTGTTAGATGGATGAAGCTGGATAAGGTAAATCTTACTAGTGAATTTTCTTCCATAGGAAACTATAATTTTTTTTTAGCAATATAATGCAGCAGATACAAAGCAGAAAGCTTATCTTCATAGGAGAATAACATTTTTTAAAAGAGGAAGATTTAGAAGTGAAGAAATATCCTTTACAAAGTCTAAACAATATGTTTCACTTACATCATTAAGCTACTGCAGTTACAACATTAAATCAACACAGTGAAAACAAGGTTAGTTTTCAAAAGGTAGGTATTAAAGACCATAAAAAAAACCCCCAACCTGACCCTATCATATATCTTCAGCTGGACCCTGTAGGCTGCAAGAATACATTTAAAAGATAAAAGTATGTTAACTTACAGAATTAGAAAAGCAAAAAAAAAGGGGGGATGGAAAACTAGACAGAACTATCAGCTCTGGAAGAAAACAAATTAAATTAGAGATAATATTTGTTGAAGAAAAAGTATGCAAGATAGCCAATTCTCATTAAGAAGCACTATTTCAAGTCAATGGCCAAAGTGCTACATAGCTCAAAAAAAGACATTAAATTCCCTATGGAAGTGAATTATGTATTTTTTTCCCCAACTTCTTCTGATAGACTGAAAGTCAAGAAAAATAGCTTTAAAACTTCTCTATTTAATATAAAGGTGTAAGCTGTCTTTCCAGTTCTACTTCCTATTTGGGTAATTTTATTAAATTACTACAGTAATCAGCTGAGACCCATTAAATGTTAGCTTGACCTGCTTCTCAAGTATCTAAGCAGATGTAGCTGGAATGAAAACAGATGGAAGGTGTAAATGAGAAGATTCAATTAACATTTTTTCTTCTTCTCATATGAGTTTCAAAAAGAAACTCCACCAGGATTGAAAGTGATCCCTTCATTTAGGAAATATCTTTTTCACCTATTCAAAATAAAATATTTTAATGTCATTGTAAGCCTTTTGGTTCAGCCTGGGAAACTGAGTTGTTACGGGTTTGTGATATGACTACATGAACAATGAATACAAGCTGAAACAGAAGTGTGCAATTACTATCTAACTGACTCAATGGAAGAGCCTTAAACACATTTAAATTAGTTAAACAGCAGAAGATAATTTGTACAAGAATTTGCTACAAAATTAGAAATTAATGTAATGTTATCAAACATAATAAAAATCTGACTTTTGTGTGTTAAGATGGTCATAGACATGATAGACCTTAACCTCATTTCATGTTGTTTGTTCCAGCTCTGCTTTCAGTGAAACCACGCTAAGGGATCAGTGACATTTCAGGTGGGATGAGTACAGTAGAAAGAAACACAAATAACCTCATTTTAATTAAATATTATTCTAAAGTGGTTATGGCAGCTTAATTTAAATGCAGACGCTGCCTAAGCTTCTGCTTTATTATTGCTGCTGAGTTAGCCTGGTTTGCATTGTAGCACCCTTTTATATAACTGTAGACTTTTTAAGAGGGTTTTGTAACAAAGTTACCTAACAAGTAGGTTTGTAAATAGTACCTTGCAGGTAGCCTTAAAATAACAACATCCATGTCTGTGGAGAAAATAATCAAAAGAAAAAAACAAATTACACCAAAGCCCACACTCATCACACCTACATTTAGGGTCTGAAATGGCAAAGTTAGGACTTTAAAGTAGAAATCCAAGTGCATTTTTAGTCACTGAGAGAGATGTTTTCAGAGGTTTTCATTCTCCTAAGATCTTCATATTTCCCCTGTTTTGTATTGCAGAAGTCTATGCACATTCATAGCGTATCAAACAGACCTCTGAACTTTTCAATGCAGTACCTTAGCAGCCATATGATATCTTCAATACTACTACTAATAATAGATAATTGTTTCTTCTGTTTTCATCATTGTTTACAAGTTATTTTTTCAATATAAAGCACAGCTTATGGTAAGCATGTGCTAAAACCCTGCTGAATTGAAGTATGATTAATCAAATGATATAATATAATATAGTATAATCTAATCTAATCTAATCTAATATAGCTGACCTACTTAACTGCAGCACTCAACACAGAATATGAGGGTACCACGTGGTCCTGCAGGCTTGAGGTACAGCTAAGAGTGGCGAAGCCCTGGATTTCTGAATTTCTTCCATGAGTGGGAAGAGGCAAGAAGGAAAAAATGCATAGTGGGAGAGGAGGACCTGGCAGTTACTGCTGGAGTTTTCAGAGCCTGGAGAAGACTGTTTTTATAGGAGTTCTGAGGCAGTTGTAGAGAAACTCTCAGACCTTCTTTCTGCTCTGAGGACACCACATTGCTCTTTGCTTCTACTAGTTGTCCAGACGGCAGAAAAATTTTTCCTTTTGCATGGGAGGGATTCACAGCTGAACCTGCAATCTGAAGTTAGCTGCCCAAGCCAAGGCAGTGGGATTTATTTTTTATATTTCCTTAGAGTCTTTTTTCCCCCTAAGTATAAAAGAGAAGATATCCACCATTACATTTCAAAGTTAGGTGTTTATGTCTTGCATTTCCTGTATTGGAGGTATTTACCATAAGAAAATTGTAACTAGGAGACTATCAGGTGTATAAACTCTGCCTCTGCTACCTCTGAGCCAATCTGTGTAAAACAATTAAACATTCAGCAGCCCAAAGAAACCATGAAAACATCCATTCCTTGTGACTGGGCACATATATGGGCAACCCAGAAAAAGGCGCTAAGTAGTCGAGGATTTTCTATGAAGTGAAACATTAACCTGGGAGAGATTAAGGGATGTGTCTCAGAATGCACATCAGATAGGGCGGATCTTCAGAAACAGGCCCCAACTCAGAATATCTTATAGTACATTTTTGAGGATGCAATGACAGTAACTGACTTCAAAACACAAGTTCAAATTGGTCAATGGAAGAGAAAAGAAGCTGGTATTTTACCTTTAAAGTTGCATTGGATGAAAATAGAAATTGTCTCCGTCTTTCTACTTTCTGTGGTGATTGTTCTGATAAACTTGTTCGAGATCAATTTCTGGACTGACTTTGAGAACACAGTAAACAGATGAGTGGGCATCTATTTCAAGAATTTTCTCAGAATTTAAGTGTCAAGATGCCTGATAGCATCACAGCTCAAATGATTGCATATATTCCCAGAAGAAGTACTTGTGCTGGGTTAAAAAACTTTACTGGCAAAATCTTAGATGCTTTGGGAATTTATACGTTGTCAAATTCAGGTGGCAGCTGGATAGGCTAAGGTCCCAGATGGTGCCATAAAGATTCAAACTTTCCAGGTCCTGCCCTGATACTGTATCTGCTCAGTTTAGAATTACTACAAAGCTTGAATTGGTTGTATTTCCTAGACACTAACATTGCAAACTCAAGCAGGCATCTGAAAGTAAAGCAGAGTACTCACTTAGTACCTCTTAGCCATGTATCTCCAGTAATTATAGATTGCATGGGCAGTACTTTTCACCAGGTGCTAATTTATTACTCTATGTTGGGGCTGCTCTTATATTTGAGAGGTTAGAAGCCCTTAAATACAAGAACAAAAGTCCAGCCATATCACCAGGCTACTCAAGGTATAATATGGTGAATGCAGGATCAGGAAATGGAGGTGCTTTCTGAAGGCACTCATTCACCGGCGGTCATGGATTTTTGACTATTTATTTTTTCTTATGCTCAGATGGGGGAGGTATGAACGTTATGTGCTTTGCCAAATAGATATCGCTTCTTTTCATAAACATTGTGCTTTCCAAAGTAGGTTTCGCAGCTAAAGAATAATTGTAGGTTTGGCTCAAGAACAGTTGATGTTTTTCTTAGTAGGACTTTTCTAAAAGGAGAGTACAGATATACGTGTGTCAGTCAGTCAGAGATTCTGTGTGGAACATACTAATCTCTCCTCAGACCAAATTTGACTTGTCTAGTACATATTATCTTCACGTTGATGTATAATGAACGATTGTATATCAAGTAGTGATGAAAGAAGAATGTAAAACTCTTCCAGCTAAAAAAATTATCTTTAAAATGACAATTAAAGATGATACAACTTGATTCAAACTGTTTTACGGATTCCTAAGAATGAAGAAGGTGGCTTGCTACTGGAGAATTGTCTACAGGTTTTTGATAAAAACAAGTGTGCAGAGAATTTATTACTTTTAAATTTGTATCTTTGTATTCAAATTTCTTAGTAACTAGAAAACTTACTCTTCCAGTGTTTCAGTTATTATACTGATAATATATGGCCTCTTTACGACACTGCTGACAATGATTTACATTTATGTTCTCTTTGGCCTCAAAGATGTATTTATAAAAAATCTTTCCTCACAAAATTATTTCTAATCCTTAGCCACTGTAAAAACTCACCTCAGACAACTCTTCCTGTGCCTTGAAAATGTAGACATCTCTTCACAAAACATGATGATTGCTTTATAATGCACAGCAACTCTGCAACAGCTCAGCAGAAGTATGTGGCAGCCATCTATCAAGACAAACATATATGAGTAGACTAGGCAGATAAAATATGATTTCATACACCCAAATGTGGCGGGGAGTTAATGGTTTCCTAGAAAAGATGTTTTGCTGTGTTTTATAAGCATAAGAGGTCATGTTCTTAGTTTTACTTTTCTCCATAGAGTAAGTATGCAGCACTTTTTGCTTACTTTTAGATGAAGAAGAAATGTTAACAGTATTTTCCAATAAACCTTGCAGTTAACAAAAAAGTAGTACTGGATTTTCAGCAGTACTGGAGCAGCTGAGCATAGAGTATGTGAATGGTACAAAACCAAGTGGGAAAGTGGAGATATAGGAGCAATCACTGCCTGCTTTTAGTTCTACATAAAATGTATAGAGCCATCCTTCCCTAACCTGGTCCCTGGGAGGATGCCACATGGGGATTAGGGAAAAAAGATTCATTGAACTCTTTCTCTCTTGTATACAAAGGAGATGGACTGTACACAATAATGTACGTCTAGACTATCCTCTGAGAATAGCCCCAAGGCCATCCTTACAACAAGATTTGCTGTTCAAATGGACAGTGAATGTGAAAGCAGAGTCCAGGAGTGCTGAGGGAGCAGACTTCAGGGCATAGGGGAGCCAACGTAGACAAGCTGCCTGGAGACCTGCAAGTATGGAATGCAGAAGGATGATTCCCTGCTGGCAGCCACATACCTATGGCTGCAAAGTCCTATTAGTGTCCATAAATAATATAATGAAAGTATAAATCTTATCATACCTGTAAATGACTAATTAAATGATGCTTAATTTTTGTCTTTTTTTTTTTTTTTTTTTTTTTACCGTTACCATGTTTCGTTTCCATTTTGGAAAACTATTCCTGTTAAGTTCAGACACAAAATGGATATCAGGATATTTTTTGTCTCTTGAAGCCCTAAAGAGATCCTAGCTGGTGATTATTGGACAATCAAGAAAAATATTTCTTAAACAAAAACAACAAGGAGCTAATATTTGGGAAACGATGAAACAAAAAAATTTGGCATTTAATCCATAGATATTTGATGAATAAAGGAGATTTTTTTGGAACTCCAAGAGGAAAAGGGCTCAAGATCAGTGGTGTTATTGCTGGAAACACGCATCTAGATTTAAAGTGACCAAGAGAAATAAAGAAATAAACCAGTTTCTTACACTAGACAGTTGGCATATGGTAATTATTATTTTACATTATATCGTAGAGTCATAGAATGGTTTGGTTGGAAGGGATCTTAAGTATCATCTGGTTCCAACCCCCCTGACATGGGCAGGGACACCTTCCACCAGATCAGGTTGCTCAAAGCCTCATCCAGTCTGGTCTTAAACACTTCCAGGGGTGAGGCATCCATAGCTTCTCTGGGAAAAACAACTTCAACCTGTTCCAGTGCTTCACCACCTTCACAGTGAAGAATTTCTTCCTAATATCTAATTAAATCTGCCCTCTTCCAGTTTAAAGCCATTGCCCCTTGTCCTATCACTATATGCCCTTGTAAAAAGTCCCTGCCCAGCTTTCTTGTAGGCCCCTTTTAGGTACTCGAAGGCTGCTCCAAGGTCTCCCTAGAGCATTCTCTTCCCCAACCTGAACAACCCCAGCTCTCTCAGCCTGTATCCATAGGAGAGGTGCTCCAACCCTCTGATCATCTTCATGACCTCCTCTGGACTCGCTCCAACAGGTCCATGTCCTTCTTGTGTTGGAAACCCCAGAGCTGAAGGCAGGACTGCAGGGGGAGTCTCACCAGAGCAGAGCAGAGGGGCAGAATCTCCTCCCTTGACCTACTGGTTATGCTGCTTTGGATGCAGCCCAGGATAAGGTTGGCTTTCTGGGCTGCAAGCACACATTGATAGGTCATGTTGAGCTTCTCGTCAACCAGCACCCCCAAGTCCTTCTCCTCAGGGCTGCTCTCAATCCATTCTCTGCCCAGCCTGTATTTGTGTTTGGGATTGCCCTGACCCATGTGCAGGACCTTGCACTTGGTCTTGTTGAACTTCATGAGGTTTGTACAGGCCCACCTCTCAAGCCTGTCAAGGTCCCTCTGGATGACATCCCTTCCATTCAGTATGTTGACAGCACCACACAGCTTGGTGTTGTCGGCAAACTTGCTGAGGGTGCACTCAGTCCCACTGTCCATGTCACTGACAAATACATTAAAAGGTTCCGGTCCAAATACAACCACTGAGGAACACCAGTCATCACTGGTCTCCGCTTGGACATCAAGCTGTTGACCGCAACTCTTTGACTGCGACCACTCAGCCAATTCTTTATCGACTGAGTGGTCCATCCATCAAATTCATGTCTCTCCAATTTGGAGATAAGGATGTTCTGCAGAACGGTGTTAAATGTTTTGCATAAGTCCAGATGGATGATGTCAGTTGCTCTGCTATCAACAAGTAGACACCCAATCAAAAATTTCTGGTTGAAATAGCCATTTATATCCCACTAGATGTCCACTGAAGTCTCTGTGCAAGGACAGCTGAATGCACAAACAAATGCAGTAGCTTGCTAATTGAAGATGCTAACACTTTGTTGAATGGGTAATATGAAATGTGAATTCTTATGAAGAAATATTGGCAGAATTTAAAATTAGTCAGTTCAGCAAAGCATATGCCCCACTAAAATATGTCACTAGTTACATCAAAAATAAATTTGCATTTAAAACAATCATATTTTCCATCTGCTTATAGGTTGCTCTATGGACTTTGTCTCTTCCCAGATCAGGGTTGAAATAAACATATATTTGTTTTAGTGACTCTTAAAATAAATGGCTTGCCAATGGCTTAAATTTACTGTCAGTAACAAAAATATGTCCGCTGTCTTTCAGTGCTTGTTTTATGAAAGGAATGTACTGGTTATCATAGCGTGTTGAGGAAGCAGTGAGACCAAGGTCTTCAAAGCATCACACAGGGTGCACATGGCCTACTACAATACAAAAAAAGCCCATGCTCTTTGGAGAAACAGAAATGTCACTACATTGATGCAAATAGTTAGACCCCTGTGGAAAATCACCACCTGAAACTGGTAGACTAGAGGGAACAGTGCAACCTAGAAAGTGCAAAAGAAAAAGACAAACTTGCTGAAAATTAACCCAGTTGAAAATAGAAGCCTTTCAGTGCTGGATGTCCTCTAACTTCACTCCTCTCTTGGAGTGACACATCATAACCAAGTCAGGTAGGTTTTTTGCATAAGAAGGATGGACCTCAAAACATCCATTTACTGATAGAGAGGTGAAGTCTAACTGGCAGGTCCTTATTCATTTGCTCCAGAGCCAGAACTTGAAGCTCTGTCCTGCTGAGTAGCGTAAGCATAGTCTTGTCATTAGTGGAATCCTCTTCTATCTCTCCCATCCTCAGTGACCTATACATACTGCTTCTATTTGAAAATCTGTTAGAATAATTTTTTCTAACCATGTTTGAGTGGAACATTATCATTAAGAATCTGTATTTTCTTTATTTTGTCACCTGAATAAAACTTACCAATTTTAAAATACAGAAGTAGCAATTTGTATTACTTCTGAAACCAGTGAATATCTCAAGGGCTCCACCTACTACCTTACTGCATACAGCTAGGCCTTGTTTAGGCAGTCACATTTAAAAGTAATTTTGAGTTCATTTACTCACTTTTATGTTCTTTGGTCTGATAGTTTCATTTCAAAAATTCTAGTTCACTGTCTTTTCTCCCTTGTGCATAGATACATTCAACACTTCAAAAATTGATTTTAAAATTCTCATTCTAAGCTCTTCTCTCTCCTCCTTGTCCTCCTGTGCATTTGGACCAATAGCCCAGCAATAACTGCGGATGTGCTCTTTCAGATCTTGAAAGTAAGATTGCCATACATCATCTTAGGTATTAGCAGGTATCCTACAATAACCATTATCGTTGCTTTATGAAGGCAGTGATGGATCAATAGCAGGCAGCTATGGCAGCAGTGGGTTGTAATGAAAGTTTCTTGTTCATTTGGTGTTCACATTAATAGCAATAGAATTAATGGCTCCAAGAGAAAATTACTCCTACGTTCACTTTTCATTTATATTACTGAATATAATTGTAGGTTAGAGTACAGAAAGTGTAGTGAGTGTCATGCTTTATTTTGTTTTTGAATATGCTGTTTTTCTTCCTTAATTTGTTGGTCTATTTTTTGATTTGTCTTTTGAGATTATGTTCCAAAATATAACTGACTCAGTCTTATGTTTAATTCTACCTGAATATCTCTTGATTTGTGACCTTCCTACCAAAAGGCTATCAGATCCTAAATTCTATATTTTCTCAATAATTTCTAGTTCCTATAGTTGCACTGGACTCTTTTACTTGAGTAAAACCATTCCACTTTTCCACTGAAAGCTCCTGTTTACTTATAATGATGGCATAAGTTATGACTCCATGGATAAGTTCTACAATATTTTTTGATATTTTAATCTCAGCAATGCTGACCAAAATGAATTTTATTTTTTTTTTTGTATTGTGAGTTAGAATATGAGGTCCAGCTTGGCTTGTTCTAGTATGAAGCCATTACACACAGAAGGTTATTCTTTGAGGAATTAGAATATCTACTGCTTCTTCTCATTCAGGAAGCAAAAGATGTGTTGTCTTAATTCACGGTTAGCTTAAAAGTACATAAAGAGTATTTAGATCAGGTTTTCCAGTGTAATGTTTTAAGGGGAGCACAAGATGAGCTTAAGAACAAATGCAGTTTGTTGTTTCAGAAAGCTATTTAAAAATATGTGGTGAGACAGCTAATTTTTCAAAACCAGCGTTTTAAGATATCTCTGAAAGTAAATTTATTATGAACCTAAATAAGTAAACAAATAACCTATGTATTTCACAAGCAGACTTTTTACAAATGTGCTTAGAAACTGAAAGACTCACAAAAATCTTAGAGATGTTTTATTGTTGTGTCAGGGAAATATTTTCAAAAACAGTCTAAGTGATCCAATTAGCTAGTGCCTGATTTTAAAAATAATTCATTGAAGGAAGGATTTTTTGGAACTATTTAGACATAACTGTTGGGATAGGATATAACAGTGATACTGAAAATCCCATCAGGACTAATTCACACCCTTAGGAACCCAAATACGTTAAAAATTGTCTTCTACTGATCTATCTCGAAAGTTCTTTCTGCTTTGAGCAGAGCTTAAGAAACTGAGAGCTTAAGACACTTCCAAAATTTACCACATGTTCATAAAACACTTAATAATTTTTGCTCAATAAAAATAATATTGCATTTCCAGAATTTTAAATTCCTCAAGTTTGGTAAGCAGGCAAGATTTTGATGACAAAACACTTTGTTTTCTATGACACATTCAATGTCTTCTTTTAGCATATTTTACAGTAGAATAACTTGCATGGTATAAAATGGTAATTGATATATATTTGCCCTTGATTATAAAAATGTGTGTTTTCCTTACATTTTAAACACATCACAACTGGTCATCAAGGGGAATGGAAATGCTATTGGAATTAAGGATATTCAGCTTCTTGAAACTGAAAGAAGTTTGAACTAGTTCTGCTCAATCAATGCATTTGGTCCTTGCACACCTTGTATTTCCATTAGGAGATTTCAACTTATCTACTGCCTCCAAATAGGTGAGAGCAATTCAAGCAAATCACTGTGTACAAGAAAAAAACCAAACATCTAGCATGTAGCTGACGATTTAACAAATAGGATGCAGCTTACACTGTCATGGTGGCTATCTGAAATCTAAGTGCCCCTTGGGACTTACTTTTGTTTTTTAAGCATTTGTTTGAGGCATTAATGAGAAACTTAGTATTAAGCATTTGACACTGCTTTCTTCACAAAGTTATTTTTGGTATGAATAATCACAGTTATTGACAGTCTTATTAATATCTTAGTATAGGAACAAAAGACAGAAAGGACAGTGCCTGAGTAAACCTTTGGGATCCAGTTTCGAGAGCTATGTGTTGTGTATGTCCCAGATACATATTTTGTGCCTATATGGATTTGTCCATGTGTAAATCAAGCTTGCAAAAAAAAAAAAAAAAAAAAGCCAAACATTTTAGAAAATCTAGCCCCTAGCTCTGGAAACAGGTTATATAACAGCACTTTTCATTCATCATAGGGAAAAAGCATCTTCTCTGTCTATTTAGTTTTACTTTCATTTCTCGCTCCATAAATAAATTGCATTATTTGCCTTTTATGTCTCTGAATAATATTTTATAAAGCTTTTTATTCTGTTTGAGCTATTCTCATGGACAGATGGACTAGAATCCTACCTGCTGGCAAGGGTTTAATTTGTGACAGGAGCTCTACCAGTCTTTCTTACCTCAGGCTGTTTATAGCATAACATGAGGAACTATCATTTACACTTGTGATAGTGAAGCAGATGTTGCTCTGCCCTGTGTAATCCCCACCTGGCACCATTTGGGTTGCCTATAGCTGTAACAGATGCAGCCAAGAGGTCAGCCTGCATGTCATTTGTGCTCTTTAAAATGGCTGAAGCCTTTCCTCCTTATCTATTTTTAGCCTAGTAATGGCATGCTAAAAGAAAGCAGTGAATCATTACTGAATAGGAGGAAGAAAGCAAAATTCTGCTGAGAAGTCTTTTGGCTGCAGTGGAGGCAGCAGGCAGCCCAAACAGTCATCTCTTCCACTCAATTTGAATTTATGACTGAATACTTTTCAGTGATGGATGGCTGTATCAGCAACATAGCCAGGGGGAGACCAAGTCATTTGGTGTAGCAGTTTTTCCATTTCCTCTTGTTAGGTGCATATCTGAGATCTCTTGCTGTGTTTTACATGAAAAAGAACATGACTATTGAACTTTCATTTCTTCAAATGGATTACACTTCTAATAGTGAAAATAATGCACAGTATTGGGATTATTATTAAAAATCTCTTTGTTTTGATGGGTTTATAATTTTTGAGCATTTGGATTTAATTTTAATTTAATTTTAATTTAATAATCTGGTCAGTAATAAAGCGGTAGGCCATTGAAACAACTCTCTCAGCTTTTTTCCAACTCCCATTCACCAGTCAAGAGACTTCCTTCAGGAACTTTTGTGAATGCAAGCCTGCAAAAAACTGGTAGATTTAAGTTCAGTTCACCTGAATTCTATCTGTATTTAAGTACCTCAATAGGAATGATAAAGACCAGAAATAAGTTGGAAACTAAGCAAAACATGAGAGGTATGACCTTAAGGAGAAACTCTTTCTTCAAATGATATACATTAAAAATATAAAATAAACAGCATACATTGTCACTGGCAAGGAAGGAATCTGGAAAGATTTTCTGAAAGGTGCCTATTACAGGACAGGTTAGTGGAGTTATTTTTAGGATGAGGTGCTACTCAAAACAGGACCGGAGTATAATTAGACTTAGGAAATCAACTTTATACCAGCATTCTCTCAGTTTTTAAATTTTTTTTGCCATTCCTATAATTTTTGTCTTGATTTTGCAGATCAGAAGGACATATCTATATCTCCACCTTCTTTATAACTGGTGAATCAGAAAGGCCTAACATAGGTAGGTTCAGGGCAAATTCTCTACCCACTGATTTTACACTATTACTCTAGCTGTTCATCATGAAGATCTGCAAAAATGAAGTGAGACAACACATTTCACTTTATTCTAGGAAGGCTTGAAAAAGTGACTTTACATGTTCCACTGAATCAAACTTGAACTGACCCAATGCTTCGCAAAGAAGCCAGAAGGAAATCTCCCATGGACACCACTGGAATTCTGATGAAACTGCAGATGACCATAGGAACACAGAAGTTGTCACGCCTGCACTGTATTCAGTCTGAAGCAAGAGTCATTACCAGATGCCTCAGAGGAAGGTGTAAGACAAGCACATAAAAATATCAAAGGTCCACTTTAAGAGGGAGCACAAAATGGTCTGGCACCTCACCTGACATCTACTGTGCATCTTTTTATCTTAGAAATCCATTATGGAACACCGAGTATTTGGGGGCAGAAAAATTATCAGTTGTCATTTTACTTTTTTTTTTTTTTTAAATCTATTTTTGGAACATGTCAAACTTGGGTATTATCGCTGTTCAACAGAAAATTTTTTTAAGATTCTCGTGTTCACTTAAGATCACTGAAGATCTTCTTTAGCATCTCTTGCCTGATTCAAGATGTTGCCTGACACTTACAAAGGGTGAAAGAAACTGAACATTAAACAGGATCATGCTTTTCTTTTACTCAAAGGACACAAGGTGTAAAACCTAGGATCAGAATGAAGAAGCCAACGCAGTGTTTGACCCGGAAAGTTTGTTCCCATTGTTTTCTTCTGTCTGTAATTGAGGTTGTCTTCACAAATCAATTTGCAATTGTATTTGTTTTCTTAAGTACTTAAATGCTTTGTATAGCGTTATGGGTTCTGGCAACCAAGAAGCATGGAAGTCTCAGGGAGAAAAAGCAGTTTTTGTTTGATCTCAGTTACTGTTCTTTGTTCAGTTCTTCAGTTCACAACTTTTGACTTGCTTCCCAAATAGGTCAAGATGAGCCATTACAGATCAGTGTGGATTTGCTGTCTCTGAGTTAATTTAAGATTTGCTGTTAGAGGAGCTGCAGAAAAGAAATCAAATACTCTTCACTAAGGAGCATGGCTTAAATGTAAAAATGGACCTTCAGTATACTGATGCTAAATCTCACAGAAGCTAAAAGTTAGTTGGCCACATCTTCCTAATTTAGGCACTTAATTTTCTTCTACGTTGTATAGGCAGAAGCAGGCTTTTAGCTGCAAGTATCTCAGGCTCTTATCCCAGATGAAGTAGTTTTCTGATACAGTTCCAGTACAAGTGAATAAGGTATTAATGACACTATAGAAGTGTCTACATTTTGTTAGATATCTGACTATACGAAGTTTCACCATTGCTTGTTTGCTCTTATCTCTGATTCTTACTCCCACTAGCAGTTTCCATAGTGATGGTCTCAATCTGGAAAAAAAACTTCCACATGTGTGTAGCAAATACAATTTCTTGAACAGTGTAACTACCAGCTGGCTCACTCCTAGCTAGCAAATGTGCTAATAAATCTGGAAGGAGCAGCCAAAGAGGAGAAAGAAGAAACCTAGAATATGAAAGAAAAGCCTGATATTGGTCTGTAGCATAAAGTGATATTCAGTTTGTGTTCAGATGTACGAATTGGAAATACAGGAAAGAAAAGATACAATTATTGATAGGAAGAAGTGGGTATAAAAAGAAGGTAGGGAGGTGAAGTCTAAATGTAATGTGGAAAGACGTGTGTGGTAAAGATCAACATACACAGTTTTTTGTAAACTCAAATATTTCAGTAAGTATCTAATACTCCCAAACTTTCTCATTACTGTCCCCCACATCACCTATGAAATAAACAGAAACACACTCATTCATACTTTGGCTGTGTAAAATCTACACAAGGCCAACTCTGATGGGCTGTCATACTGTTATACTTTTTCTTATATACCTTCCCATGTGAACTTCCTCAGTGTGAGGAACCAGAAAGTTCAGATCCAATTATCTGCTGTGTGCTTGTTGCTTTAATGGAAAATTTATATACATGTTTGTGTTATTATTTATTAAAAATATTGTTGAATTGAAACATATTTGAAACATATTTCTTTGGTTAACCAAATGTTTGCTATGAATTCTTAGTATTTACTAAATATTATTCTTATAACATTATTTCTTTTACGAGAAATTAATCTAAAAATTTTCTGGAGTGTATTTTTCTTTTCCCAGCTATTTTTCAGATAATGCCAACAAATAGGGTGAAATGCTTTCATTTTCTCTGGAAATCATGAGTTATTTATTGAGGCAGTCTCATTTTAGAGTAACTAAAGTTCTAAATTTGAAAACAATAAACCTCGTTTTAACAGTGGTGAATAGCTCTGACAATATTAAGTTGTTTAATTTATAGTTAAATGAAACTTTGCATCCACCTCAGAGAGCAACTGGGACTTTCTTTGATGGAGGAACAAAACCAAGGGAATAAAGCAACCATACTAACCCATCTCAGTTCTTCAAGGCAACTCCACCAAAATGTATTTCCTGAGATTTCAATAATAATGGTTTGTTTGGGTTTTTTCCCTTTTTTCCCTCTGTGTTTGCTAAAAGGAAAACATTCCAACACAATGAGGGATTGTTTAGAGTGAGGTGCACAGAGTTTGGACTGAAGATCAAATTCCTAGAAAGTCTAGAACAACTTTTCTTTTGCTCAAAGTACATGAAGTTAACCGTATTTGTTACCCCTTGATCTCTAATTGAAAATTAATTAAAAATATAAGATTGCTGAAGAGCTCATTAAAACATGCACATTTTACTGTTGACTTAAATAGCAAGTTTGTCAGTCATTCATCTTGTAGTAATGTTTTTATCTTTTTCATATGATTGTTTCTGAAATATAAAATGTGTTGCCAGTCTATTGTTCCTTCCTATGATTTTGGAAAGGTAGAGCCTTAAAGATCAACATGGTGAGTCAGATGTATTTCATAGAATCATAGAAACATAGAATCATTATGGTTAGAAGAGACCTCAAAGATTATCAAGTCCAACCACATGCCCAACACCACCATGCCCGCTAAACCCACTAAACCATGTCTTGAAGCACCACATCTAAACGGTTTTTTGAACACCTCCAGGGATGGTGAGTCCACCACCTCCCTGGGGAGCCCATTCCATTCCTTAATGACTCTTACAGTGAAGAAGTTCTTCCTAATATCCAACCTGAACCTCCCCTGGCGCAGCTTGAGACCATTTCCTCTTGTCCTATTGCCAGTTACCAAGGAGGAGATCAACCTCCATCTCGCTACAACCTCCTTTCAGGTAGTTGTAGAGGGTGATAAGGTCTCCCCTCAGCCTTCTCTTCTCCAGACTAGACAACCCCAGCTCCCTCAGCCACTCTTCATAAGACTTGTTCTCTAGGCCCTTCACCAGCTTTGTCGCTCTTCTCTGGACTTGCTCCAGCAGCTCTATGTCCTTCTTGTAGTGAGGAGCCCAAAACACAACACAGTATTCCAGGTGCGGCCTCACCAGCGCGGAGTTCAAAGGGATGATCTATCACTGCCCTTGTCCTGCTGGCCACGCTACTTCTCATACAGGCCAGGATGCTGTTGGACTTCTTGGCTGCCTGGGCACACTGCATTTAAAACTGCATTTAAAACTGTTGATCCAGTGAAACAACATCTTACAGAATCTGCTGCTATGGTCATCATGTGACAACTGTTTATTCTGTTAGAAGACATAAATGCTTGCATAAAGGACATTGATAATGTTTTATAAATCACTCCTTGCTTTAGGTCCCTTTAAACACTAAAAGTGTAAAATGTATGAATTAAGACAAATATTGAACTACTGGATCATCAGGGATAGTCTTATAATTGCTAGCCTGATTTATAAAACTGAAGCAAGCAGTCCAAATGTTAAAGGCTAACTTGCTATCTATTGATTTAAGATGACATACTCCCATAGAGTACTATGGTTAAGGCCGTCTCTGTAGAGCTACATAAAACATGAGAACAGTGTGACTTCTCATTTTTGCCATCCCCAGAGAAAAGCAGAATCATTAGCCAATAATAACATCAGAGAAAAGCCTATTAAACCTATTATAGGTGTCAAACCAACATGATGACATAAAAGTAAGAGTGAGCAGAGACAGTGGCCCACAGGAGATGAAATAATAGTTTTGTCTGCTGCATATTAGAGTCTGAAGTAGAGTCCATTTGGGTGTACACTTTTCAGCGGCAGCTGTCAAAAGTGCCAAAACACTCTCAAGTTTCGATTTCATAACAACTTTCCCCGCTTTGTAACTGATCTTATTCATTAGTATCTGAGAAATAAAAGCTGGTGAAGGACAGATATTGGCAGAAGTTAATTATGAAATTATTATCCCACAAAAATAATTTGTAGCATAGTGTTGAAAAAGGAGTAAGTACTAATCCACAACAGTTTTATTATTAATTGCTTTTAGAATCAAGTTCATTAATCACAATATGCTCACACACAATTCAAAAAAATGATGTAGGAAAGAGAAGCATGCATAAAAATCAAATTCCTTAAAACTTTAAGAGTTTCTTTATAAATACTGTGTAAGAATAAACAACAAATAAGATGTTTTAGAGAGCAGTGAATGGAAAAGAGTATTCACAACCAAAGTCATGTGGAGACAGGGAGAAACACTAGCTTTGGAAGAAGGGTCAGGCAACCCAGGAAGAGTACAAAGATATTGTCAGGGCATGCAGACAGAAAATTAGAAAGGCAAAAGCCCAGCTAGAACTCACTCTAGCCACTGTCATAAAAGATAACAAAAAAGGTTTTTATAAATACGGTAACAACAAAAGGAGGACCAAAGAGAATCTCCCCCCGTTACTTGATGAAGAAGGGAACATTGCTATCAAAGGTGAGGAAAACGCAGAGGTACTCAATGCCTTCTTTGCCTCAGTCTTTAATAGCCAGACCAGTTATCCTCAGGGCAGCCAGTCCTCTGAGCTGGATGATAGAGGTGGGGAACAGAATAATCCCCCCATTATCCAGGAGGAAGCAGTTAGCGATCTGCTGCTCCACCTAGACATGAACAAGTCTATGAGACCGGATGGGATTCACTCGAGGATACTGAAGGAGCTGGTGGGTGTTCCTGTCAAGCCACTCTCCATCATCTACCAGCAGTCCTGGCTAACTGGGGAGGTCCCAGACAACTGGAGGCTAACCAATGTGACGCCCATCTACAAGAAGGGCCAGAAGGAGAATCCGGGGAACTACAGGCCTGTCGGCCTGACCTCGATACCAGGGAAGGTGATGGAGCAGATCATCCTGAGTGAGATCACAAGGCATGTGCAGGACAATCAGGGGATCAGGACTAGCCAGCATGGGTTCATGAAAGACAAGTCCTGCTTGACCAACCTGATCTCCTTCTATAACCAGATGACCCACCTGGTGGATGAGGTATGATACTGTAATATTACATAAGAAAATTAAGTGTGTTAACTTTGTTACTGAGTTTCATTAATCTCTTATGTGACTTAATTTATAACAAACCTTTCAAATGAAACAAACTTGAAAGAAAACAATGGCTCAAGGCTAACCTTTCTGAGGTTTACAGGGAGTGAGGAGAACAGGATTCCGTCAGATATGAAGGCTTACTTAGAATCGTTATACAGACACAAATACAGACTGTCGGCATGTTTTTTTACAGTAGGACAACATTTTCAAAGAAAAGGAACTTTGAAACAATGGAGTTTTAAGGAATTATCTGAATAAACAATTCAGGTGATGTCATGGTAAGAATGTGTGTAATCAGTTTCTCTGATCTACTGTGAAGTCTGTGCATTCTTATTAGGCAATATTGGGGCCAAATTCATTGCTATGGACTTAAGCTCTCAGAATCTTAAGGGACAATGCCAGCTCAAGAGTTTTCAGTGGAACTGTTCAGGAGTTTCATTAGTTCATGTTTATTTACTTTATTCAATCAGAGCAGTAGTCTGCTTCTGAATCAACCTCAATGTTATTCACCTTTATTTAAGAAGAGCTATTATGCTTAATTTTTTCAGCATTTCACACTATCTATTTAAAAAGGTGGGTGAATAGATGATATAAATTGCATTTATATATTGTAATTTTTTAAAAAATAAAATTTTAAAAACTAATTCTTATAAAAGTTATACATTATTATGAAGTTATTTGAGATAGTTCAAAATGTTGTGCAATAATTAGAAGGACAATATTTTCTTCAATTCTGTAGATTTTTAAAAATAGTTCTTATATAATGCTTTTCCACGTAGATCTTCTTAAAATCTACAGTAACTTATTGTGAAGAAATGCAGATATTTTCATTGAATACATAGCAATTCAAGAGCAAAGCTCATCATGTAAAACTTTTCCTCCTTTTCAGTAATTTCCCTTCATCTTCTGTCTTGGGCACCTAGACACGTGAAAAGCAGATATGCCATTTAAGCTTCATATATAATCTAGAAAAAAAGAAAGTACAAGTAATTGCTTATGATTCATTGACTGATAGGACTTGAAAGTTTTAATGTTTTTTTTTTTTCCAAAAGATAATCCTAAAAAAAGCTTTATGTGAATTCACTACAGATCTTCCATGTTGGTTACATCCATTTCCTCTAAGCATATCCTGGCTAATTAAAAATATCCCATTCATGAAGAAAAGACAAAATTTACTTTGCTCTGTTCTACAGACATATATGAATGCATATGTTAAACAGTTAGGAGGAGTTTTATTTAGATTTGAAACTAGAAAGAATTAAATCTTTGCAATTTAGTCAGAAAATACAAAATATCAGAGTGATAAGAGTCTGAAGTGTTTAGTGCTGATGATGTTTGACATATCTTTATCTTTTTGATCAAAGCCTGTTATCTTACGTACAATACAAGGACAGTATGAGTTTATTTTGTCTTGATTGACAGCTTATAAAAGTGACATAGGAAGAAGTGACATTTGACAAATAGGAAAACAATATTTTAATTTAAAAAAAAATTCACAAATGAAAACATCTACTCAAAGAATCCTTAGAAATCTATAGAAGTTATATTTACACATAATGTAATTTTGAGAGGTACCTCTTTGAATGTAGCATACAACAAAAATGATAGGAGTACCTTGCATTTCAGACTATTTTCTACTAAGGACTTCAAAGCATTTTAACAATGCCAATGCATTGTCATCTAGTATCTGAAAGTCAAATGTTTATGACTGCCATTTCATAAGTGGAGAAACTGAATCATTGAGTATAATATAAAAGTCATCAAATGGATTTTGAATTAAAAAATAATTAAAGATACATCAGTAAATGAAAAATTATTTACTGAGGGCTGCTTGTGCCAGAATAGCGAAGTATACTTATATGATAAGATAAATTACTCTAAACAGAGGAAACACAATCATTTTAATCTGGAATTCAGTAAAACATTTGACATAGTTTTGTGTGGGAAATTTTGAGGTCATGCAGGGAAGAGAAGTAGTACAGGAACTATAAGGTGAGTTAACAACTGCTTTGAGGATAAAGGACAAATTAAGGTGAAAAGGAGATAACTTGTCTTGATAAAGTAATTACTGGCCTGTTAGTGGAGTTCCTCAGGGAATGATCTTCAAATGGCTCTTTTCTTTATATCCTTATTAATGGCAATTGCACAAAATGTAGGCATAGGCTGATGACAGAAATGATGGGGTGGTAGCATCACTAAAGAGACGATGGGAATATCTTACAAGATAAAGTAACAGAAAGTTAAATTCAATAGTACAAAATGCAAGAAAGAAGCATATAGAAACTAAAAAATGTCACCTGTTAAGAGGGGATAGTGGAGGCAAGAGTCCTAGTGATATGACACTATGCCAAGGTAAAGTATGTGAGCTAGCTATAAGAGACAAATATTACTATAAAGTCCAATTGCACAATAGAAATTGTAAAACACCGAGCCCGCAGAGATCTTAGTCATGACTCCTGCAGGGAAGTGACTCTTCTCATCCGGATTCAAGAGAAAATAATGCTATGAAGGGATGAAAAGAAGGCCAACTAGAATGATTAGGGAAATGCAAAAGTTTCTCATTAGCAAAAAAACTGCACACAAACACGTGCACACAAACCTGAAACAAAAGAACTTGGTTATGTAGCCTAACTAAACAAAGGCTGAAAAGACATATGACTTCTCCAAATAAATGCACCAGAAAAATGAGCATTGGAGAAGAAAAAGAGCTGCTTAAACTAAAGGCCAAAGTTAGCAGAAGATGTTTATAAACTGACTAGGAACAAGTAGACTAAAATTAGAAGCAAGTTTTTCCTAAGAATTGAGACATTCTTAACCAATCTTTCTGGTAAGACTAATGGTCACAAAATGATACGAAGATGTAAACTTGGATCTCTGTATAAGAAGGACCGTGTACTAAGACTGGATGCAGGAGGCTGGATTCAACAATCCAAGAGGATGTTTCTGATCTAACACTCTTCCTAACACTGGCCTCAAAGAAGCTTTCCTAATAAAATTAGATGAAAATGAAATATTGTCCTGGTTCGGCTGAAACAGAACTA
>NW_009637494.1:41067-74853 GCF_000690535.1 Cariama cristata | reverse complement strand
GCATTCAAGGTCAGGCTGGATGGGGCTCTGAGCAACCTCATCTAGTTGGAGATGTCCCTGCTTACCGCAGGGGGGTTGGACTAGATGACCTCTGACGGTCCCTTCCAGCCCAAATGATTCTATGATTCTATGATTCTATGACATGTTTATGAAATGTCTTTTCTTCTCCACCTCTCTGCTGCATGTGACTGACCAGTGTCTGCCGTGGCTGTATGTGGTACAGAGGTAGGAGGAATGGTCAGAGCAACAGATAGGAACAGAGCATTTTAACCAGTTAAAAACAATCTCAGATATTGTTACTTTTCCTTCCTTGACTGGAAAGTTTCTGACCTAATGTACCTGGCTTAGATGATCTTGCTTGTCAGTGTCTGTCCTTCCATTTCTCTAAGCAGGGTGGTCAGCCCAGTTAGGGTCATGCTCTTGATTTCATTAATCTTCCACCATGAAACAACCTTCTGATGGAAGTAGCTGGGAAAGTGTGGGGAAGAAAAAATAATCTCAGAACCTAGAGACTTTCTTCTCCCTGCTTAGGGCGAGGATCAAGAGAATACAACCTTACTCTTTCACCTCTCCCTCTGGGAAATCTGCATTCTAGATCCCCAGCACAGCCGTTTCTACCTTTGGGGGCAACCTGTTTTTTCTGGGATTAGGAGGAGAGGATCTCAGCACCTTAGGGTGACCTAAAGTCCTATTCAGGACCCTGGAAAGCTCTCCTCTCCCAATAGGAGAGTCCTGGAAAAATTCCTCACTGCTAGGCAGCAGATACTTGTGCAAGCAGTGAAGTATTTGGAGGGCAGGGGAGAGTGGTGTAGAGCTGTGGTGAAGAGCAGATGATGGGGAGGGCATCCTGATAGACCAGGAAGTGGCAGAGATAGGGACCAGAGGAGTGCCAGTGAGGACTTTATCTAACCATTTGATGAACAGATTGGAGACTTTATATTGCTCTCGCCCGGAGGCTGTAGTGTGGATTCCCCAGCTCCAATACAGAGTCTGATATACAGTCATAATTTCTTCCAAATAATAACCTATGCATCTTCTGTGCATGTAGATGATAAACAGTGACTAGGTGTCTGGCTGGATATTTGCTTTATGAGGCAAAATAAGTTCCAGCAATCCACTGCCAGCAGATGAGAAATCATCAGAAAATGTAGCATTCACAAAATGTAATAATTGAAGAAAACAAAATGCTGGAGATAAATCGTGATCTAACTAAACTGTAAGGATTGGAGCTGCTTGCTTTCTTTAGTTTTAAAGAAAGTACTTGTAGCCAAATAGATCATAATAGATCTGATGAAAGAGAATTTCTGAAAGAAATAGCTACTGCCACTCTACTTGGGTTTGGCTGCAATAGTGAATGATGTTAGTAATTGTTTTCTGTTTCTGAACACATAGGAGACTTAGACCACCATTGCAGTTGTTATGAAATCTGTTTCTATCCATTTATTCATTAGTAATTATTAGCTCATGAATGCTGATAAATATCTGTCCTTTTCAGTCATCTGATTCACTACTTGCAAAATGGCAGTTTACATTGAGACATAGCAATTCCAACAAGGTTATTGTCCAAGTGCAAGCAGCTAGTGAATTTTTAGAGGCCGTCTCAGACAGGCCTGTGTGTATGGGAGTCTGCTTTTAGCCCCTGCTAATACATGTTCCATCTTTGCCTGTAATCGTGGCAGAATGGAAATGGTGCTTAGGAGCCTGGCTGTGAGATTGCAGCAAATGACTGCAACCTATGTTTAATGTAGTGACACTAATGAATTCTGAGAATTAATTTTCAGCTAAGAAAGCATGATGGAAGATACTAGAATTTCAAATTACCTAATGGATTGACTTTCATCAAGGCAAACATGTACAATGTTTGTTTCCTTCTCAGTGTCTGTTTACTTAGCCTTCCCATTATTTTAGATCCAAAAAATAGCAGACCAAATATGATCATATTTTCATCATACCTTATACGAAACCCATCTTGTAGTAGATTTGCTAGTCAATTTGCTCAATGCAAGGCAGTCACACCACTTTTTTTTTTTTTTTTTTTTTCTTAAATAATTTCCATGGGCCAAACAAATTGGTTTAATTTGCAGGTGCAGCACATTTGTTGGTTTTGTGTGTAGTTGCAGCATGGTTGATGTTTGACAGTGCCTAAGCTAACTGTCCAAATTGGTCTTAAATGAATGCTCAGATGAGCACCTCAAGATATTTTAGTTTTCTCCTTCCCTCAGAAGCAAATCCTTCAGTGATATGACTTCTTAATACTGTTTTTTATTTGCACAACGCACAGACTGATTTCTGTCAGCTGCATTGAATAAGAATATTTTCTGATAAGTGACATTATAAAAGGTGTTTTGTTACTGTATTCTTCCTCTTTCAAATGTTAATATTGCTGTATTTTTGTGTATTACTTCTTGATTTATTTTTTTCTGGCCTTTAAATGGAATACATCTCCTGACTGAATGTACTCACAACTTTGGACTCAGGCACCCATATGATAAACTTTTCCCACACTTTATAGTTCTATTTCAGGGTGCAAGTCAGTAGAAAACACTGTGATAATGCTCACCTTCATGCAAGCTTTAGCATCGTAAGAGCTGATATTCTATATTAAATTACTTTTTTCTGAAGAGCAGTATGGTGTCAATACTGCTTCCAGTATGGGAGATGATACCATACTGAACACCTGCAGTGACACTAGCAGTCTGATGCATCATTTTTCACTAGCACATAGGTGGTGGCCCAAGAATTTTTATTTTTCAGCTAACGTTGACTAAGAACAGCAGCAGCACACATTCAGTATGGCACTAAAAGCAACACAGTTGAAATGACAGTGTGTAGAAGCAGGGCACGTAAATATACCTCAGAATATTCATAGGTCTTGTCTACATGGAGAGGAATTAGGACAAGGAGATATGCACCAAGAGGAGAAACAAAAGGACTATCTTCTCAGTGTCACATGACACCTCTCCATCCTGCACTCCATCGCAGCACGTCTGGTGATACAGCAAATTGGCACTGTGTAGCTGAGTACGCACTGAGCCCACAGTGCCTACTGTGACTAAGCTGCAAGCTGGTTACTGGCACTTGAAACATAATAAGGAGTAATTTCTAGAAGTGACTGTGTCAACGCTTCTGCTGTTTCAGAGCAAAAGAATAGTGAATATGCCATACACACTTCAATTCCCTATGACCTGCCTGGTCTTTCTGCTTCTGTGTTCTTAATGGGCTAGGAACTTGACATTTAACTCAGTGGATTAAACCAACTTCAGTGGAGATGTACATTCTTCTGTCAGTCTCTTCCCTGGACTGAAGCAGAAGTACTCATACAGGAAGTTACAGACATGAATTTAAGCAGCTGTACCTCACCCTTGCACAGCTGTTAGTTACGAGCTCTCTGCTTTGTTGTGGCATCTCACTAACCATCTGAAAGGGCTTTTTTCTTCCAATATAGGCACAAACTTGGCACAATAGTAGGTGTGCTCTGTCTGAGCTTGGAACAGAGACTTTGATCGCAGAATCATGTGGATGTGTCTTGTGTCATTAGCTTGGCCATCTTGTGAATTCATGAAGTTTTACTTGTGTTTTAAGTGAAATCCTAAGTGACCACAGATTGCAAAAATATCCTGCTACCAGAGAATGAAGGCTGCCTATAGATGAAACTATATATAAACTTTGATAGTTGCAAAGCAGAAGAGTAGCATGCATGCAAAGTGAATAGCAGGGGATTGGCAGGAGTATGCAACACAACCAAAGGTAATCCTAAGTAGTCTTCAGGACTGCCTCCCTGACAGAACTTACCTGTGCTCATTAAAACACCCGCCAGACCTAAACAGCTAGCATTTCAGGAACATAATAGAGAAGCCAAGAACTTTTTTTCCGTGAAATGTTTTCCTTCCATCTCTTCTTGTTGGGCTTCCTTAATGAATGCAGTATCCTGGGCATTTGGATGTTTCACCTAGGGGCCATCTATATGGAAAAATTTCTCTTGCAACTTCTGGATCTTGTCCATAGAGTGTCTTTGGAGGTGCATTGTTCCAGAGCTCAGACTAGAATTCATGTTAATAGCTACATACCACCAGGTAAAAGATTTGTTTGTTCTTCACACTTTTGGTAAACACAAGATATTCTGTCTGGAACTGTGTAGTTTCTTGGAGAGAATCCATTTAAACTCTAATGTCGTTATCTGAAAAGCAACTGCCATGACATTAGGGCCTGTTGTGACAGGACAAGGGGTAATGGTTTTAAACTAAAAGAGGGTAGATTCAGACTAGATACAAGGAAGAAATTTTTACAATAAGGGTGGTGAAACACTGGAACAGGTTGCCCAGAGAGGTGGTAGATGCCCCATCCCTGGAAACATTTAAGGTCAGGTAGGACAGGGCTCTGAGCGACCTGATCGAGTTGAAGATGCCCCTGCTCACTGCAGAGGGGTTAGACTAGATGATCTTCAGAGGTCCCTTCCAACTCGAACTATTCTATGATTCTATGACATAGCTTCACTTGGATTCAATTATATTAGTGAAAAATTCCTGATCTAATCAAATTTAACAAGAAAATTTATTTATTAACAATATAGCATAAACACTCTAAATTTGTAATTATGGTTAGAATAGTAAAAATCACATGAGTGCATGAGCTTTTCAGACTGAAATCTCCACTTCACGTACTTCTTGTCATCAATCTGTGATTTTGTATACTGCATAGCTTTTGTTGTTTTGGTTTGGTTTGTTTTTTTTTTTCCTCTGCCTTCCTGTTTAATGTTATCTTTGTTTTCAAATGCTTTTTTCCTTTTTCTTAGGAAACATATAAATTTAACCAGGATTGGCATGGATCATATTGTCTCTGTGTGTGTATTGACTTTCAAAAACCATGGATCACAAAATGCAAAGTTGGGGGGGGGAGTTGTCACAACCTTTTGAAGGCTAATGATGGATCTTTTCATGGCGGGAGGCAGGGGGGTGGGGAGGAGAAGGACTGGTATTTATAGCCTTGCATTCAGAGGGATGGAGATAAAGCAGGTTTGGTTACTTTAGTCTTTCTATCAGGAGGCTACAGTTCTAGCTTACAGCAAAATTCACCAAAGTAGTTATAAAACTGGTAGCATGTTTTACAGACTGTCTTTTCTGGGCTAGATGTGCCAAGAAGAGGTTGGAAAAATGGTTTTCAGGAACCTAAAGTATTAAAATTATGTTCAAAGATTTTTCAGGATCATTTTAAGACCAGACTTTAGGCTTCAGTAAAGTACTTGAGGTGAGGTTAAACTTTAATCATTTGCTAATGTGTTTGATAGTATTTGAAATCAATTAATATGTATGGTTTTTTTTTAGATTTTAGTTTAAATTTTGCAAATTGTTATTGATACTGCTAGAATATAAATTATTCTAAAAGGTATTAAAGTTTCTTTGAACTTTTGGCTAAAAAGATAATCTTTATTTGTAATATTTGACTGTGCTAAGGAAGTACTTCAAGTGTATCTCTTAATATCAGCAAATATGAGATGTAATTGTAAAGTATGTAATATGAATGCATCTTATCAAATAAACTGATCTTGGGCTATAATTCGCTGAAATGATAGGTGCTGGAAGGGAGATATATACTGAATTGCAGCATTTCTTTTTCACATTCTCAAATAACGTCAGTATTCTTACTTGAGCACAATAAACAGAATACTTTAACGTAAAGAGTTAGGGGGTACTTTAAAGCAGTCTAATCCTGTTCCATCATTCTTCTGTTTGAACTGTATTATTTCAGTTTTTTTATACAGAAAAGAATTTAACTTTAGTAATGGCTCCCTCAATTTTAAATCTCAAGTATATAAATTAGCATGATACTTTATTTTATGCTAATTTAATAGGATATATCTCTTTACTCATTGCTAGATCACCTGTTCCTATCACAGACAGAACTTTAGTACCCTGGCTAGCACTTAATTCTGACTCATTCATTTCTCTTCTGGTCTGAATTACGTAGGTTTGCAGAATTTTCTGTGAGTCTTATGCTAACACTTATCATTGCAATATGGAAGATCTACATGAAACATTCATTTTACAATAAAGTTCTATATCAAATTGTTCTGTGTTGTATCACAGGTTTCACTTGTGGTTTTTAGTAGGCTATTTCCTACAGTTCTTAGTCAAACTCTCATTGGAGAATAGGTAGAAAATTAAAGTAAATGAAGTATTGTCAATTTATCTTAGGTTACATTTAATGTATATTAACTGTACAGCACTTACAAGATATGATACGATGCCATTTTTTCATAGTAAACTCATTACAGTTAAAAAGAGAGATTAAATAAGCTCAAATTCATAGCCTTTGTACTAGTGTACTTGTAGGGTGAATTCACTTAGTTAAGTATTTTATGCCAGATTTATTCCGATGTAGAGGAATGGTCTTATTGCATCCTGAGGAACTCAAATTTGTGGAAAAAGAGACTATTGTACAGTAACAGCCACACAGAAAGCCAACTCAAATCATGCTGTAATGAAATAACATCATTGCCTGAGACCAGTATTTCTCTGTCACAGGTGTCTTATCAAGGATTTTGAAACGCGTCCTTCAGTCACCCATCTTTTGGAGCATCCATTTATTAAACAAGTACATGGTAAAGATATGTCTCTGCAAAAACGACTAGCTGAGCTCATCCAAGAGCAACAGCAGCTAGGCTCCATAGCCAAAACAAGGTACTGTACAACATATATGCTGCAGCCCTCCTTCCCCACACTAACCCTGGAAGCACAAGTTGAAACTTCGAATGCACAGACATTTACTGTTTCAAATGATCATATTAATGCATTGACTAGCAGTATTATTAGCATGAGTGCTGCATGCCATGTGAATGCAAGAGACATATTTTCCTACTGATACTTTTTTAAGCTGATTTGGTCAGCCATAATGCAGCCTTCTCCTGGCCTTCTTTCTCGCACTGAACTCTATTTATATGTATTCACTTTTGGCTCAGTCGCAGAAATGCTAATAATTCCAGAATGTTCAGGTTTGTGGAAATATGTATTGCCATGATGAAAACCCGTATCTTATTTTGGTAGCGGATCTTTAAAAATACAAATGTGAACAATGAAATGACTACTAGAAAAGGTTAAGAACAGAAGACTTTAAAGTTTGCTGTTTGATTAGATACTGTTAGTAAGAAGGCTATTTGGTACTTAATTTTTTTGTCTGTAGCTTAATAGTAACTGCTATTTTTCATTCAGCCTAGTAATTAATTTTAAAATGTGCTTAAAAAGGAATGAATGTTTATCAGCAACAGTGGGATTTTTTTACTTTTGAGGCTGATTGTAAATATCTTTCTTTAGTTGTTGTCCAGAGGGTGGCAGAATTTCACTGTTTCAAAAGAATTAAATGCAAATGAACACACCTTCCCAGGCTCAGCAATTGTACTGTAATATGAAATTTGTCTAGAGTGAGATAAGCTCTCGCCCATTATTATAAACAAACACCTACTAATGTTGATGAAGAAAACTGAATGTCATTATTCATAAGTCATAAACATGTATATACTTATATGCCATAAGACTTAGCTTAAATGCTAAAAGCCCAAACAAAAATTTACAAGTTAAAATAAAGGAATAGCTGTAAGTACAGTTTCAAGGTGAAGTTGACTTCCGTGGTTTGTTTTTTTTTTTTTCTTTTCTGGAAAAATATACCAGGTACTGCTTACTGTGGGTGAGGGAGCTATGCCAGTGTTACAGTAGAATTTTCTGCTTTATCTAGCCTTCTAAGCAAACCTTCTCATGTACACCTCACGAATCAGATCGTCTACAGCTGTGGATTGGCTGGCTCAAAAGGTATCAGAATTTTCCTAGCTGCTGACCAAATAGAAGATATAGACAGAGTGACATGATCCTTGTGCTAAGAGGAGCTCTGAAATGGATTCCTCGTGGTATTCTGATACATTCTTCTGAGATCAATCTCCGTAATGTGGAGTGAGAAGGAATCAAGACCAAGACAGCATTTCTTTCCTCAAGCCTTTCCATATATTAACTGCCAGTGCTGTGACAGACAAGCTTCTGCACCTTATGCTTATGCATGACTGAAATGGAAGAAGGATTTTGCTTCCCAGTACCCCCAGTATGAATCAGTGCTCACCTGAAGGAGTTTAACTCCTTGTCCTTCCTGTCCCCACCTGACCCATTTAAATATTTTGTTTGCCAAGGGTGATTATTTGCAACTCGGGGGCAGTAGCACCTACAGATTGCAGTGGTAAAGGGGACTCTGTTGCAATGGGTTTAGTCCTAATCTTACCCTCCCTACCAGTCTGAGTTTTATTATTGTCCCCGATGCCCCCAAATTTAGTTGGCCAACTAATCCCAGGTTCCCCGTCCCAGGTTGTTATCTGACCCATCTTTCCCATCAGTCTCCATTCACTGTTCATTCTGTTTGTCCTTAAGGCTTTGTTCTCCTTTTAGAGTCAGCTTCTTGTGTCTTCCTCTACCACTCCGATAGCTTGTGTTTCTAATCTCCACCTTCTTCAGCAAGTCCTAGTCCAGGTTCTTCTATTTTTCCAACCATTTCTCTGTTCTTGGTGTTCCTCCTCACCTGATAATGTAGCTTATAGCCCTCTTGATCTTTCTGATGACTAAATTCACCTTTCCATGTCTGTTATACTTTCTCTTCTACTCTTAAAGCTCTGCTGTCAGCAGATTCTTTGTACCCATCTTGTTCTTTCCTGGGCTCTTGGTTTGCTTTTAGCCATGCCTCTGAATTTAGGTGGCTTCTTCCTCTGCTGGTGAATGATAAGAGGGCAGATGTGATTAGACTGCTCGAGAAATAGTTGTCTTTCCCTTCACTTTGAAGCTGGTGGACGTTGCTATTGTCTTCACTTTGAAGCCAATGGGCCTAACTGCTATTAAAGAATGTCTTTCTGATTGTTGTAGCATTATACTGTGGTATCCTTACTTGTTCTTTGAAGCAGCAGCCCACTTTGATCAGGGCTGAGACCATACTCAGTGAGGACAAAAAATTAGTAATCATTTACCATTGAATCTACAACATATTGTTCAGAATGATGAAGTGCTGATTTTCCAAAGATTTGAAACTTTATCAAATTGGTACAAACTTTAATGAGATTGCAAAAGCTCATCCCTGCTGAATATCAAGTCTGTGGGCCTGTCAGTTAATACTGAACTGCAAATATAAGATTCTTACAAGAAAACCAACCACCAGGAGCATCTAATTATAATTTCCCCTAGAGGATAGACATAGTCTCATAATAGTAAAGAGCTTGGCTCTGTATTAGGGAGATAGTACCTCCTAGGAAAACTGGTATCAATTAAAAGCCTTTAAAAACTCTGTAATGCATTTATAAAATAATTTTCAATACAGAATGTGACATGCAGAAGAACACATGACCAGATGATACTGTAAAAAAAATTACTGGCATTCATTTGTGGTGATCTGTAGAAGTCATCTGAATGTAGAGTCACCACTTCAAAGAAAATAGGCCACTTAAAACCAATGTTGAGTAAAACCTTTCTATTATACCATTGAATATATATGCATGCTTTTTCTGTTTATTGATGTGCCCATGACAGTTACAATGAAACATGCATTAATTCCCTGGTGTTCAAAGGTAAAGAAAAGTAGATGCCCTTTTTTAGGAGTACAGCAACACTATAGATCAATCATTTAAAAGAAAAGTTCCTAGAGCACAGGCTGAAAATTTCCAGAAACTGGAAAATCATCAGGATGCTGGTGCTAACAGCACTTCTACTGTGAGGGAACCCAGGGAGTCACTGCTGATGACAACTGATCAGGAGGTATTGGGGGTTTGTCTCATTTGAAAGTCTTCCAGCATCAGTGCTTTGCATTTCAATCTTTTGATTATTTACTGATTCAGCATTTGTGGTTTTTTTAATAGGATTCTCTTTCCAATTGAACTATACCCGTTTTGCCTATTTTGGGACATCACTTACAAGGTCATTGTGCCTGAGAGCAAATCTGCAGACTACAGAGTCAGTACTACTGATTTAGAGGGTATGATGGAGAGATGTGGAGAGCTGATCTAGCAGTTCACTGCTACTGAAAAAGAGAGAAAACTGGCTTCTTTGTCTCATTTTCCCACAGCTCCTAGGAACAAGCTCATGATGCTGTTTTTATTGCAGTTCCAGTGATTGTCAAAACCTTCTGAGCTAGAACTTCTAAAGTGAGAGAAAAAAACTAAGCCAGCAGAAACACACAGATTATTTTCTACTCTGTTACTGATTGCAGAGGGGTGCCTCAACTGATACAGCTGAAGTAAAGAAAGGAATACTTCACATGACCAGGAATAAGGGGGAGAGGGGTAGAAAGAAGCAAGCTGTCCCCTTTTGGCAGGATCATCTGTGTTGACTTCTGGAGGCACAGACTGAAACATCTCCTTAATTCAGTTTCTTTCATTCTTCATTTATAAACTTCTTTGTGTGCAGTATAGCTAGGCTTAATTTCAGCACAGTTCTCCATACCTCTGAACTGAAGGGGCACTTGTTTGTCTTTGCTGAGCTCAAAGGAGCCTACTAACACACACATTTGTGGTTATCATGTTTGTTGCTGATAAACATATTGTTGTCACTTTGCCATGAGATAACTTACTGGAGAGATTTATACTCTATTATTTCCTTTAGGTTAGAAATTAATAAAAGAAAAAGTTCATACTAGTAGAAGATTACTTTTAAAATGAAAAATGGTATTAACAATTGCTCCTGCTTTTTTTACGGAAAAAGATACTCTTTGAAACTTTTCCACCAGCTTTATTTTTCCCTAAATTATTTTCATCAGTGAGATGCAGATATCTCCTATCCTTATGCAAATAGGTGTTTTCAGTTTCAGAAAACCCAGCCAGGATATCCCTCTTTCCACACTTGTAATGAGGAAGAAGATCCTTTTTTCATCTGTTGACATCTTTTAGACTGAAATCCTTGAGTTTTGGTGTGGTCTTGAGTGAAGTGGAAATCTCAGCATCAGCGCTCCGCTCCTGCATTACCTGTTTCTTATAGTCTCATGGGGAAAAACTTTGTGAGAAAGTCCAATGTCACGGCTGCATGAGGATGAGCTCTGGCTATTACCTTTATCTCTTCTCCACATCCCTTTTATAAGATACGAATTAACTGTGTGTATGTTTTGTCTGGTTTCTAACAATACCAGGGCATAAATGCTAATTAAAAATGATATACTTTTCATTAACAGCTTTGCCACAGAAGCAGTTGTATGAAGTTTAAGTAATGTATTTGGTATTAAATAGTCCACTAGTTCTATTTGTATAAAAGTTCTTTAATCCTTGAAAAATACAGGTTAGTACATTAGAACGTTGCTTCAGATGTATTCATTCCAGCAATGCTGAATTTTTCTTTCACATCTATTCTAAAGTCAAATACATCATTACTTTTTAACAAATTGATACTCATTTGTAGTTCATCTTGGGAGCCAGAGCACTCTTATTCCCATCAATATACAGATGTGTCCAGGCAGGAAACATTTCTTAAAATCAGAGAGGATGCTGTCACAGGCTTTCACTCACTGTTTTTTTGTTTTGTTTTGTTTTATTTTTTACTTTACCAATCCTGTACTCACACAGGGACTGTGGAATGCTTTTAGGTTATTCAAATAGTGTCTTCATGCATAATAACATTGTGAGAACAAGAAATGTAATTAGTTCCTAAAGACTTGTGCCTCATGTAGCATTTAATTGCAGAACTGGAAAAAAGTAGCAATCTAAGTTACAGTAAGGTGTGGACAACAGAACATGCAAACTTTGGTCAGGAATGATAAGCAGAATTATAAAAATGTTTTTGCTACAGTAATAATAACTGGATGTTGATAAAGGCTTTGTGGCTATTTCTGTATTCTCTAAGTAAAGAAGGGTACACAAGTCAAGTTGATAGTAATCTTGCTGTATTTCAGGGGTAGGTTCTTCAAGATATTCATGCAATTGCATGTCAGTAAAATACCAAGAATGTTTAGGCATCTTCTGAATTGTAATACAAAAACATGGTAGAGGTTTGTGTTTTATTCCTCATTCTCTCTCTGACTTACTGTGTAACCTCTGTTGTATCACCCTCAATATTTCTCTGTTCCTCCACTTATGAAATGGCTATTAATAGCTTTACTTAATACATTACACCTACAAAAAACAGATAGCAGTTTGAGGCAAGAACTTTGTCTTTTACTTGTTCTGTAAAGCCATACTGTACCTTTGGTCACTGTAAACCTGTTAATGAAGAGAAATATGCATAATGCCTCAAGCTCTAGCCACTTTTTCTTTCATTCTTTCTGCCCTAGAGTCTGGGAAGTCTCTAGGCAAAGAGACATTAGAGATTATGGATATTGTTAATTCTTACTTCACAGTAAATATTTGCCTTGTTTGTGTAGATTATATTTTTCATAAACAGTGTTTGAGAGTGTTTGATAATCCATTAAGGGAGATTATAAGAGAGCTGCTCACTTTCCAAATGCGCCTTTTGAGCTTTTGAACTCATTCATGTGGTCAGTTGCTTTTTGATTTACAGGACAAGAGATTCCAACATCCAGGCTGATTGCCAGCCTGCTGAAGGAAGAAGTCAGAAGCTCTTATTCTGTTTCCTAATACTCCCAAATGTTAAATGACACTTTGTGCTGTCTACCTTGGCAAAATGTACTACAAAAAGTGGACATGTTCTCTGGAGTTTGTTTATAAACATCAAATATTATCCCCATTTTTTGGGGTAGGTTCTTCAAGATATTCATGCAATTGCATGTCAGTAAAATACCAAGAATGTTTAGGCATCTTTTTGTTTAGCCATTTTTTTGTCCTTGTCAGGATGTAATCTAAACCTGGCAAAGCTGGCAGCTGGTCCAGTGTTGAAAAGTTGAGAAACGTATGCCAAAACTTCCAGAGTCCTTTAAGCTAGGCAGTATTTCAAGCTCCATAAATAAAGTTTAAAAATACCATGGAGCTTCTCATGGAGACATATAAAAGGGAAACTCAAATTTGGAACCCCAATATTCTGTCTATTGTCTCAGCCCTTGCTTGCATAAATTTTGATGATAAAATTGTGCATCCTTTAGGAAGACTTTCTCAAAAAAGTAAACTTTCTATTTTATTCCATTAAAAAAAAAGTATATAAAATGTTTTAGTGGCTTGTGAGTAGAAGTAATGGAAAACAGGAGTATTTTTAATGTTTAACTGAAGATTTGAAAAGTACTGACCATCAGCAAAAGTGAATGAAATAAAAATATTCTGGGATTTTTTTTAGGAGAAAATCTAAAAAAGCAAAGTCACAACAGTATGTGAAGTGGCAAAATTCAAATGTAGTAGCAGATCTATTAACTGCCTTTTGACTGTGGTGGAGGAGCAGAACATCAAGGAGGAAAATACATTATTAAAAACTTAGAATTGGAAACAGGGAAGAAGCGTCTTCACAGAATACATTCTAAAAATTTTACCCTTGGTAATATTCTTACAAGCCGTCTTTCAAAATTTTAGATACAGTGGGTCCCCATGTGGCATTTGGCTCTTCTTTAGGGGGAGTTAATGTGGGGCTGCTATATGAAATGCAGTAGATAAGTCTATAATATTCCAAGGTAATGAAAATATTTAATAATCACAAATTACCATCTATGTTTATTTTGTTAGCCCTGTCTATCAAATGTCACAGTAGCTGAAGTTAAGCAAAACCATGGTACCATGGTCTTCTGTATTTTCTCAAGTGATTAGTAACTCCTGGTCTGAAAATTCTATAATTGATTTGATGTGTGAGAGTTAATGTTGATCAAGTATCAAATGGTTTTGGTTATATGGTTCAAAGTGGCAGTTTCCCAGTTACCAGCAGCTTTGAAGAGGCCAACTCCAGACATGGCTCATTATCCTCTTGGATGTTTTGCTACAGACTAGGTAGCTTATGCTCCTGTCTGTAAATAGGCTTCTTCATAGGAATCAACCAGAAAAGGTCTTCTACCAACCTCTAGTTTCAGTTTTTAAAAGAATGAAAAAACTTCAGCATTTGCATGGATAAGGTTTTAAACAAGTTTACTGTAGACAATAAAGAATTCAGAGTTTACTGTTATGGGCCACACTGGGTCAGTGTGCTACTGCTGGTCACCATTTAGAAATTTGTTTCTGTAATGCGGAACAGACAGTTATGAAACCTTGCATTTTGAAGGGTAAAATGCAAATCTATACATCAGGATGAATCAAACTTGAAGAAGCCTGGAGAAAAAAAGCAAAAAGAAACCTAAGCATCTAATAGTTTGAGAAGGGCAGGTATTCTCGGGCTACCTTGTCAGGTATTACGATGAAACTACAGTGGCTTGGCAGCTTCCCCCTTCTTATTAGCCAGCTGGATTACAGCAGCAGTCCATCCAAGGAAGTAATTCTTACAACTAGATATCTAGCTTCTCTGCCAGCTCACATTTGGTTTTGAAAACAATTAACTGTGAGAAACTTGATTGCATCCAGCCAGTAATTTCCTTTGGACTCAGAGATAAGAACAGAAACAGAACCAGAAATAGTCCTCTGGTGCTATACACAATGTAATTTAATGCAATTCTTCTAGCCTTCATCTATATGAATATTAGGCAAATGAGTTTAAAACTTTTTTTTTTTTTTTAAAATCTCAAAGATACTGTGGCTCCCAAAAGTGATTCTTGGTCTGATTATAGTGTATGTGTTTTTACTGCAGGTTGGACAGATTTTTGTTATAGCTGCAGCATTTATATTGTAATTAAGGCTGTGTCAGTGTTTCTATTATGACCTTGCTTCAACAAATTACTCCAGGCTGAAACTTGATGTACAGGCGCAAAATTCACTCTTTGCTATGCACAAGAAATAGGCTGTGTTTCTCTGTGTGGCAGTCACACACTCTACTCTTTTTTATTTCTCATTGTGTTGAGTATTTTTCTTGTAAATCTCAATTTGGGTGCAATTAATTTTAAAATTGGCAATAATGTATACAGAATCAGGTTTTTCTCTGCGAGTCTTAGAAAAAAAACCAGTAAACATAAATGCTTAACTGCACCAAGAGGTCAAAGTAAAGGCATTCATAAGAGAATGTTAGGGGTGGAGGGGAGAGAGATCAGAGAGGAAGCTTCCCGATGAACATAAAAGTTCTTGTTCTATGCTGCTTTCTTCCTCAGACTGGAACTGCCAGCAAGATGACTTTTCGATCTGGAAGTCTATGTGGTCCATCCAGCTGCTTCTTCCCCATCATCAACTTGATAGTGGGGTCATATGAGCATATAGCTATTTACAGTGCACTTCTATTATTATGGCTGGTGTCTAGTACAAAAAGAAGTTATTTTCTTTCAAACTGTCTCTTCCCCACAAGTAGAACAAATGAATGCTTCCCACGCTCTTCGTGAAATTGTTCTCCCAAGGGAGAAATGCTTCTCACCTTTTGCTCCTCCTCCAAAATCCAAGAAAACTCTGTCCCTTCCAGCTATTCCTGCCTGATAAAAAGACAAAGAGAAGGTGCTTGGGAGCATAGAACCTTTTTCAACAGACAGTGCTCATCACTAGAGTTCTGGAATAAATCTAATAAGGTTTGCTACCTTGAGTGACTGGCCCTTTCCGCCACTTCTTTTGTCAATGAAGAGACTACATCCTCCAGGGGATGATTCAGAACACTGCTGAAACCTTAAGGCAAATAACCTAACACTTTTGATTTTCCTTTTGCTTAGAATTTCTGCATTTTACATGTCATCAGAAAGGAAGGGTAATTGAAAAAATGGCTGATAATTCTACTTTTAATGCAAAAAATATACCGACAATATTCTGCTTTTAAAGAATTTTTAAAAAAATATTTTAAAAGAAGATTGTATTTCTGATGTAAAATTGTGGAAATAATTAAAGGTTACTGTCTGTGTTCTTCTTTCCCACTCTGTCAATGCATCTGTGGGACGTAGGGTCAGTAGAAAACCGATGAGGCCAGCAGGAGATTTGAAGCTAATGTGATGTTATGCTCCTAATGTCCTCTTCTAATCATGTACTTAGGAAAATGTGTTAAGCACAGGAAAATATATGCAGAAAGGTATATATCTTTTACTTATATTTGACTAAGACTGGTTTCCTTAGTTATTTATTTACAGTGTTAAAAAAACCCTTTCTGATTAAAAAATTGATTCGTTTATCACCTAAGGACAACAAACAGCAGGAGTTTAATACACAATCAGATAACAGATTAGTTTACAAAGCCATTCTGCAATTAGAGATGCTTAGGTTTGAATGTGCCCTCTTCCCCCTCCTCCCTGCACCTTTGGTAGATAGATCCTTACTTGCAGCTTGTTGCAATTTAATATTGTGGCTGTGATAGTTTGCTCCAGGAAGAAAATCTTCACAGATGATTATGTTAGCTATAATATCTAGCCATTGCTTTGTTAGTTGCATGTCCATGAAGTAAAGTAACTGTTAAAATATTTGCTTCATTTGTAGACTGAGGGGTGCTCCCATCTCTAAATGATTTACATTATTTATAACAGCATTTTCCTGTGCAGTAAAGAAAGAGGTTGAATTCTGGTTTGAAGTGGAAACAACAATTAGAAAAAATACTAGTACATTAGGCCCCTTACATGCATTCCTACTCCTTTGAGGATCTGGCCTGTCAGCAAAGTGTAATGTTCTTGAATATAGTGACTGCCTATAAAAAAAGCCAAAAAGAGCCCACAACCCACCACCTAATCAAAGATCTGAAAATGGAAAATTTAATTGAATGGAAATTTGAACAAATTCACACAATCACCATGCTACCCACTGGAAATAATACCCACTGTAACAATTTTTCTTTCATAGCTTCTTATTTGTGTTCTCCTTTCCTCAAGGAAACTAAGATCTCTGGGAATGTAGGATGTAAAATGTAAGTGGGACTGTCAGCAAAACCTGTTATGTTCCTGCTATTTTATTTCCTAGCTGACAAAGCAGTTTGCACAGTTTTAGTTAGTTACAACTCAAATAAACCATTAGAGAATAGTTTTCCAGAACTTATCAAGTAGCCAAAAGAAAATAAGGAAAATGAATAAAAATAGACGTAAAAAAATTATGATCTTTAAATGTGATTCGCAATTATAAGTGAAGCTGTGCTTATCGCTAACACTCTTGTCCTCCTTCCTCTTTGTTAGAGGCTTTCCGTGCAATAATTCTTCTGATGATATAATAGCCCTTGGATATGAAAACACTCTCTTTACTGAATGAAAGCTGACTAGCTTCAAACATAGAAGCTTACATAAAGGGGAAAAAAGCAAAAGCCTCAGTGCTCATTTTTGAACCAGGATTCCATGAGTATATGAAGATATGATTAAAGAAAAAAAGACCCTCTACATCTTCATATTAAACTTCAACCTTATAGATAAACAGTGTTTCCTGCCAAGTCACAGTACCATTCTGGTAGTGCCTGATGTAATATTTAGCGTTGTTTTGGGATGTGTGATCATGTGATTCCTACTTTCTACATGGCAACCAATGCAGAAACAGTCTGTCAAGGACTGTCATTGAGGATCAATGCTAAATGTTACTCAGCAGGATGCAGACTGTATCTCGGTGGGTGTCCTCCTACTATGCTTTGATTATGTTTGTTGTAAAGAAAAGCCTAGTTGTGCTTACAGCATTCATATTTCACCTCCTCTGTGGAAGATACGTTACAGGCTCTTGATTTGTCCCTATTTCAACAAGATGTGTTGTTTAAAAACATATACACAGCATTTTCAAAGATTCCTTCAGTATAATCTGATTATAAAGGGGTTATGTGACAGTTTGTCACTGCTGCTTATTGTGTGGCTTAAATCTCTGAGGACAAGCTGACTGAACATCCATACAATTTAGAGTCTGATGGCAGCTGTGGTTCAAAAATTTTGTTTTGGGCCAGATCTAGGGTCATCTGAGGAGGCACTTTGGCATACACCAAGGTAACAGAAGGATTTCATACTACTTATTGCTTCTTATAACTTCATTAGATGACAATACTAGAGGCTAGGTACATGGGGGGAAGATTTAATTAAACACAGTGGTATTTTATTAACTTAGAGCAAAAAGGGGAGGGAAAAGAGAGAGAATTTTTTAATACTTTACTGTGTGAGTGGGCAGTAGTAAGTCTACAGATAAATCTTCATCTCTGAGCATTGGTAAATATTCAGGGTTATATATTGTGAAAGAGCAAACAGGTATTACACTGGACAGCAAGCTGACCTATTGCTTTTATAAAAGGATATTTCAAGCAAAAATATGTATTTCAGAGAGCGTGTCTGTGTTTTCCACATGACAAAAACACTCACCCATGACTTCCCATTGCCTCTTAATGTTTGCTGTCTTTGATACAGTTTTATAACACTGGTGCTCTACTAACAAACTTCCAGGCATGAACGAATACATACTAGAAGACCTTACCACGTGGATGGAGCTGACAAGTACGCTCTAGATGATGATCTGGTAAATCTAGAAGTTCTAGATGAGGTACTGTACTGTCTGAGTAGCAGTTTCTGACAATTATGCCTCACATTTTACCTGTTTCTGCTTTTTAGGATTCTTTTAACAGAATCAGAAGGGTTCCTTCTTGCAAGCTTTTGTCTCACCGTGGCAAAGGAATTGTCACGTGACTGATCTGCTATCATCACTTCATTAATATTCTGTATAGTGACATAAAAGCAGTAGCAGTGAATCCTGTTATGTGGAAGAATTTAATTATGAGTGATGCTAGTTTAAATTATTTTGTGAGTTTCCTAAATTGTGAAGTTTAGTCATGAAGATCTAGATTTAAGTGATTTTTCCTAAAATTGATGAATTTATATAGAGTAGTAGAGTACATATAGTTTCTGGATAAAAAGTGATAAAACAATATCAGTTGCATATTTCGTTATATCACCTATATGCAGAGTATCTATAAATTTGTTTTGATGGTCCTTAAATTGCATGCCTGCAAGAAAAAGACGTAATACTAAATTATACTAGTGTCCTGTTTAAAACAGTCACTTAAAATTTAATCCTTGAAAAATCATTATCCTTGTTTCATAGTCAAATAAAAAATTCGATGGAAATATACTATGAAGTGCAGCAATAATGTACCCGGCCATTTTCTTTTCAAAAGGTTTGCTCAGGCTGGTATAACAAAATATGTATTAATCTGGAAATAGGAGTTGCCATTTAACTTAGTTTTATGGCATTAGCAAGAATTTTGAAAATATTTGTTTGTGGTGCTGGCATTTGAAAAATAATTAGTAACACTTATAAGTATTTCTTAATCAGTATTCTCAGTATATTTACAAAAATCTTCCTGACTGGGAAAATACTGTTTAACTATTAAACTTTCTGTAATCTTCTCAGGATACAATTATCCATCAGCTGCAGAAACGCTATGCTGACTTACAGATTTATACTTATGTTGGAGACATTTTAATAGCCTTAAACCCCTTCCAGAATCTCAGCATTTATTCTCCCCAGGTAAGAGAGATTCCAAGCTGTGGACAGTACTCACTTTACATTTTATATTAACACCACTGGGTAAAATACTTAAGTGATGTTGGAAGCTAGGAGCACAGACTAAACCGCTGCCATTTCTTCTTCCATAAGAGTGTGGCTACAAATCTTTTTTTTCCATCTCATTTGATTTCGTTCCTTTCTGCTTGGTGGCATAAATTCCGCAGGAGGGATGAAGATTACCTCAGCTACAGCTGTGCCTCTTGTCTGGCATTTAGGGCTTTCTTCTGGGAAACAGAAGATGATTATATGAACCTCCTCATGCTGAAGCTGTTGCTTCCTGAAGAATTGCTCTGACTATTGGCTTATTATATGTCCTGTGCCATAAGCTGCTGCTTAAAAGAAGTAAGCGAATCGAATGCTGTAAAGATAGAGGCAGCTTAATTCCTTACAAATATGAAGAGAGGTGGAGCCATAAGTCTTAGTCTTCATGGGTGCCTAAATCAGAGTTGCAGGTAGAGGAGCCGGATTTCAGATTCACTGTTATCTTTGAAGTTTCTTTTGTAAAGGTTGGGTATTTCCTTGATTGAATGCTTGTGTTTGAAATGCTGTTCCTTGTGATACAGTTCTTTTCACGGTCTTGTGTGGGAAACATTGGAATGCATTTTAGGTGTTGTAATTTGTATTCTGGAAGTTGGGCGGTGCCAAGAATAACCACTCTTCTTCCACGTGATTTAGTGGAAATTCTGTGGTAAACCAGGCAACTACCTTCTGTTGAAGAGGCAGAAGATAGTCACTATCTTCTTTTCATTTCTTAATTATGTAGCTAAGTTGCATATTTTGATTATTGTGTGTTCTTTTTTAAATTTAGTTCTCCAAGCTTTACCATGGTGTGAAGCGTTCATCAAATCCTCCCCACATATTTGCCTCTGCGGATGCTGCCTACCAAAGTATGGTTACATTCAGCAAAGATCAGGTAAGGATCCGTTCATTTGGGTTTAGATTTCATATTAATTGTACTGCCACTATGCTACATGGCTGTGGCTAATTATCCTTTCTGTTGTACTTTGGGGAACTTTTTCTTTAAGCCTTTTATTCCTGCATCAGTAGAACCAGAGTAGAAATCTAGTCAGGTTTGGGAATTCTGAAGAGGACGCAGTGGCATAAAAGAGACTAAAAGCTCAAATGAGATGATACGGTTAGCTGACAGTATAGTTTCCTGGACACTAATGAAGCCCTGAAAGTTGACACCATAGCAGATTAAGAGTTTGAACCACTTTTCCATTGCATAAAGACACTATCAAGCAATGGATGATTCCTTTAACTACAAGTCACAAAAGATAAGAACCATTAACTTATTTTTTTAGTAAAATATATGAAAGATAGGTCTAATATAAGGACAAAAATCCAATTATAAAGCAATGATTTTAATAAGAATGAAATACTATGCTGTAGAAGCTGGATTTCTTTTTATTACATTCTTAAGATTGTAACTTTGTACTCTTTCTCATTTTATGTGCTGTATGTACATGAATATTGAGGGCAAATAATTATTTTTATTTATAAGATCCTCCTGATGTTACCCTGCACATCATACAATAATTCATAGAAAATGCTTTTTTTAAATCACAAAAACAGAATAAAATAATAAAAAACCTGCAATCAGAAAATACTAAGCAAAGAAGACAAATAAAAGGGACATTAAAGATGAAGAAAAAAGGAATTCCACTGAGTATGTGGAAGTACACTGGCCTGAGAGATGGCTAGTACTTCTTTAATGACTTATATGCTCTTTGATGGAGGCATTAAAGAAAACAAGTACTCATGTAGAATAAGTTATGTGAGAACTTGTTATCTGGGGAAAAAAATTAATTTTGACATCAGCCTGTCAGGCTGACTTTGTGCATTTTTAATATTACATGTTTCATACCTGTTGAAGAAGTAATTTGCATTTAGATGTAAATCAGCTTCCTGTTTTCTGTTTGCAAAAGATTACAGGAGCATGCTTATCTCCATTACCTGGCCAATGTTATGTTGGTTCTTCAGGTAAAGGTGCATTAGATAAACACTGTAGCCAGATCAAAAATGTATTGATTCTGTTTGTTTTATCCATTGAGCTTTCCCTTGTATTTTCCTGTGAACCCTGAAAATTGACTCCAAGTCTAACATTTCTCCTGAAGCTAAAGTCAAGTTCTGGCCAATTCTACGAGAGTTTTATGAGTTCTACAAGAACTTACGGGCTTTAACTGTATAAACTGTTGTACATGACTTCTCTAGGCACACAAAGATGATTAAGTTAGGTATCATAACCCTGTAAATCCGTCATTGGGTTATCTGTTTCCAAGAGCAACAAAAATACCCGACAAGAAGCAAATAAATGAACTGCAAATGTCATATTGTACACACTATTTAGAGTCAAGCCCTGCACCTGCTGTCAGACACCCCAAGACATCACCAGGAAACTGCTACATCTTTCAAACCTTTTCACAAAGCTCGGTTCTATATGAAGTGTCATTGCATCAAGTATTTTAGGACTTTGTATCTTCTCCCAGCCAAAAATTTTTTCTGTTCACAGTTTGGTGCAAGTAATTTTCAGGTGTTTGCATAAAACCACATGAATCTATGCAACAGCTCAGTGTTAACATTTCAATTATATGTCAGTTGATACTATACCTTAAGTAGACTAATATTTATGCTGGTGATCTGTGGATATGAAAAAGTGGGAAAATAATAGATGCTGTTACAATTCTTGCTATGACCTGAAGTGTTCATGTGTCAGTGTTCAGGTGTGAGCTGGCCTTCAAGATGTACTGGCCTTCTACTTCCATCTCATCCATGAAGCGTAACAGCAGAGAGGAGGATACCAAGTGATTTAGACCTTTCTAGCTAATCCCTGAGTTTGGAAGCAATTTGAAGAGCCAATAAAATACCATGTGTTAAGGACTGCTGACTCAGGAAGATGATGGATATGTTTTCACAGAATCATCCAATGAACAGATGCATATTTTTCTGAATTGTTTAGATGCTAGTTTGCTCTTCTAGCTTGAATATTGGTGTCTCATACAGAATAATCTCTCTACACAGCAGCAATTATTTGAGATTATTTTTAGAGCCAGGAGCAGACTTCTGGTCAATGTAATTAAATACAGCTGTACTCTGTGTTTCATGTTAATGCATATCAAGTCAATGCAGTGAGCTCAGATGCACTGTTGAATTAAGTCACATCAACAGAGCTGTGGCAATTTTCTGAGTTTTAAGCATTTGAAACAAGCTGCATATGTGCATATTGTGTGTTACCTTGTAGATGTGGTCACTCATTTGCGTGTCTTCGCCCTTAGAAATTCAGTCACTGCTTCACACATAGGCACATTGCTATCAGGCATTGCGAGACACATTTTAGTAATCTAGGGAATAAATTATTACACTGAGCCTTTGCTGATCTTTCCTTTCAGAAGGGAGTTGAGGGAGTTGACCCTTCAAGTATTTTGTAGTCTTGGTACTAAACATTAGATAACAGATAGGAGTTGTAAGAGCTGAAATTGACCATGTGGTGAGCTGTGCACTAACTGTTTTGTTTTGTGTGTTCAGTGCATTATCATCAGCGGGGAAAGTGGTGCTGGAAAGACAGAAAGTGCCCATCTGATTGTCCAACATTTGACCTTCTTGGGAAAGGTATTTCTTAGCCAATCATGTAAAACTATGAATAAATCCTCCCAACCCCACCCCCAATTTCCACTTTATTTAATCTTTAATACTTAAAGCTGTTCATGTGAATTGTCCCACTTGAGTTAGAGACTGTGTAATCATGCATGTGAGAGTATTGAATTAAGATACTGGAATATGACCCACACCAAGCCATTCAATATTTTTTTTAAAGAGAAGGTGCCAGATCCCGAGTGTTCAGTGCCCGTAGTTACCTACAGTGTTTATCACATATACCAGTGTTCATTTATACAATAAATAATGGCAGATCTTGCTATGGCTCCAATCTTAGAAGCTCTTGGACATTTAAATGTTACGAGTGCTTAACATTAAGCAATAGCAATAACATGCTGTTAGTGCAAAATGATGGGAAAATCAAGTGTGTAAGGTTAACCTTAAGTAGATGTGCTTGGGTTTTGATACTTTTGGTACTGTAACTAATTATGACTATGTGACATCTCAGAGGCAGAACAATTGCAGAGAAAGAAGAATCTGTTTTTTCTTACCTCTGGGAGACCTCCTCATCAATTTGTTGGTCCTGTTGTTGTATAAGTACAAAGGTTAATGCAGTATCTATGTCCATACAAGCAGGAGAAAGGGATGCTATGCTTCGGAGCAATTGGATTGTGGGTAAAAAATGTGTATGCTTTTAATGTTCCTTCTGATCTGTATCTGTTCTGTCAAGGCCAATAACCGTGCTTTGCGAGAGAAAATTCTTCAGGTGAATCCTCTGGTTGAAGCATTTGGGAATGCCTGCACTGTCATCAATGACAACTCAAGTCGCTTTGGAAAATATCTGGAAATGATGTTTACGCCCACGGGAGCTGTAATGGGGGCAAAGATTTCTGAATATCTACTTGAAAAATCAAGGGTCGTAAAACAGGCTGTGTAGGTATATTGTCTGTCCTTTCACATTTATTTAATGTTTGGATTCTGATTAATTCTCCTAAATTCTTTATTTTAAATGCTTTCATGTCTTCTGCTAAAGCAGTGATCCCTTGCACAGTGCTATGATAACAAGAATGGTCAGTTATGTTCTTTTGGAGTGGAAGCTAGAGCTGCTCCATTCTTTGGAGAAATATTGTGGTTGACTGGGTTTTGTGTGTTTCACAGTTGTTGATCATACATCATTAAAACAAGCAGGAGATTTGCTACCTACTTCATGATAAGAACTTCTACTTTTACATTGTACAAGATGCCACAAGAATCATAGAATGATTTGGTTGGGAGGGACCTTAAAGATCACCTAGTTCCAACCCCCCTCCTATGGTCAGGGACACCTTCCACTGACGAGATCACTCAAAGCCCCATCCAGCCTGGCCTTGAACACTTCCAGGGAGGGGGCATCCACCGCTTCTCTGAGCAACCTGTTCCAGTGCCTGACCACCATCACAATGAACAATTTCTTCCTAATATCTAATCTAAATCTTCCCTCTTCCAGTTTAAAGCCCTTGCCCCTTGTCCTGTCACTCCATGCCCTTGTAAAAAGTCCCTCCCCAGCTTTCTTGTAGGCCCCCTTTTAGGTACTGGAAGTCTGCTCTAAGGTGTCCCCGGAGCCTTCTCTTCTCCAGGCTGAACAACCGTGACTCTCAGCCTGTCTTCATAGGAGAGGTGCTCCAGCCCTCTGATCATCTTCGTGGCCTCCTCTGGACTCGCTCCAACAGGTCCATGTCCTTCTTGTGTTGGAGGCCCCAGAGCTGAAGGCACTACTGCAGGGGGCGTCTCAGGAGAGCAGAGTAGAGGGAGAGAATAAACATGTGTGCTTTAAAAGGATGCTTTATTTTTTCCAGGGGAGAGAAAAATTTCCATATATTTTATTATATTTATGCTGGCCTTTATCATCAGAAGAAACTTTCTGAATATAGACTTCCGGATAAAAAGCCTCCTAGGTAACTTATCAGTCCCTTGTTTTAACTGCTCGTCGTAATTAACTATTGATCAGGTCTTGCTTTCAGTATGATGCCTTGAAATCTCTCTTAATCCTTCTCCATCCCTTAAGGATTTTTTTAATCCTCCCAAGCAAAGAAGAGGATGGACAATAAGGCATTACATGATTTGTGTTTGTTTGAGGACTTGAACTATTTAAAGAGGAAGAAGAATCAAGCTTATTATTATGTAGATATTCTGTCATACTTTCAAATCAGGACAATCATCTAATGATTTCTTACTGTAATGCTTCAGAACTAAGAATATGCTTTGGAGTTGTGTTTTTAAATTGATGTTTGTACTTGGGGTGCATCTGTATTGGGTGAGGGGATGTGTGTGAAATGTTAGTAACTGGTAATAGATATTAACAAAGAATAAGCAAAAGTTAGCACAGCAGAAACAAAAATTTTGTGTTAATTATGAATTCATATTATTAATTATAATTTCATATGAATTAACACCAAAGTATATAATTGGAAGATATTGAAATAAATGTTCTTTCCGGTTACTGCGGGTACTTGCATTGAAGTCACTGGAGGTTGTACTGGCATATCTGCTAGTATGGTGCTTTCTTTCTCCCACTCTATTTAGATATATTGATAATGAAACTGGAAGAGTAATGCATGATATCATTACTAAAGATTCCTATGGAAGACAATTCGAAGCGATTCAACATTGCTTTAGAATTATAGGATTCACTGATGAGGTAAGAGATCCAATTGCTAAACCATTATTGACCTCCTTTATAAAAACCACCTCCAGTGCTACCTGTGCACAGGCTGCCATTTGGTTTTGTGGATACACACCTGTGCCACAGAATCTCTCTTATGACAGAAAAGAACTGTGAAAGCATAGTCACATGCTCAGAAGCCAAGGTCAGCCTGAAGTCTCAGTTGCTACTTAGGCAAGTCCATTCGCAATTCTGTATCACACTATTTTCTGTGTCAATAGGAGCTTACTTGAATTTGTAGAATTTGGTCTCAGAGCAAGCTGCAAGCTTTAATACCCATTCCAGTGCCCACGTTTTTCTTTCCTAGCCTAAATATGATCTACATGTCTAATTGGATTCCTTAAAAGTGCTTCTTGTCATCTTTTACAGGAAGTGTACTCAGTGTACAGAATTCTGACTGGAATTTTAAATACTGGAAATATTGAGTTTGCTGCCATTTCTTCACAACACCAAACAGATAAAAGTGAGATTCCCAACCCAGAAGCCTTAGATAATGGTAAATACATATAACATTGTCAGTTCTGTAAATGCAGTTTGACTGTATTTGTGAGAATCTCTAACTCGTGGTAACAGTTGGGCAGTGCTGGTGCTTTCCACTGCATAATCAGTTGTGTGTCTCTCTTCCACTGTCTTTTAGCTGCTGCACTACTAAGTATTGGGTCAGAAGAACTTCAAGAGGCCCTAACCTCCCACTGTGTTGTAACACGAGGGGAGACTATTATCCGAACAAACACCGTGGACAAAGCAGCTGACGTGCGAGATGCCATGTCTAAAGCACTTTATGGCCGGCTCTTCAGCTGGATCGTAAATCGTATTAATACGCTGCTTCAGCCAGATAAAAATATATGGCAAGTTACACATCACTGAATCATGTGTACTTACTGTGCATATGTCTTTGATGAGTTCATCCATTTGTATATTTTTGATTTTGCAGAAAGGGTGCTGTGTTTATTTTGGCTAAGGCTTCAAAATGGCTTTCATGCTGTGATACGAATTCTGTTTCCAGGACATTAACCCCAACATTTTCAAAGAGCTGAGTCGAGTGTAGCTACTGAAGTCAATGGAATTTGGGTGGTTAAAGTGCTGTACAATTCTTTTAAAAGATGCTTCCTATGTCATGAACATTAAAATTGTACCAAAGGCTGGTAAATAATTGGCGTACACTGAAATGCTGTAGTATGTATTCAAGTCCTTACAGTCCTTCTGCTTCTGTAAGCTAGTAATAAATACAGATCTTGGATTATTATTGTGCTGCTACTTGAGATGTAAGTGACAGGTTTTTATTTTTCATAATTACAGAAACGTTCACATTGAGCATCCTTACAATTTCGTTGCCAGATACTGATCCTGGCTGCTTTGGACCTTTCAAGCAGCTGTAGATATTTTTAGAAGCAAGAGAACCACTGAGGTGATGTGAAAATGCCTCTGATCTGAGATCTCTACTTGGCACTTCACTATATCACATAGACATGTCCTCATCCGTGCTTGCAGTACTAGTGGTGACTGTGGAATGGGTATAGTTGACCTAGCACATGGGGCTCTTAACAGTCAAGCTTGTAGCAGCAGCAGACTTGGTAATTACCCTTCTGAGTGAGTATAGCAAAAACATACTATTAAAGCTTGACACCTTTTGTCTACCTGGAGGAGCCGACAATTGATTTTATTTGGGATGTGCCTATTGAAACCCCTTGTTTTAATATGGCTGCTAAGTGTCTGTTACTATGTACCTATGATTCTCTTGCCCTCTTCATGGCAATCTGCCAGAAGCAAGTGGAAAACAAAAGTGTTAACAATGCTGAACAAATGGACGTTTTCTTACGTTCAAACACACTTTTTCTTCTCTCTTTTTGCAGCAGATTGAATCAATTCTGCAATCTTAGTTACCGTGTTTATTTTTATTTTAACTTGGTGTTGCCCATGATGAATTTTCTTTGTATTTTCACATGCAGCAATGCTGAAAATGGGATGAATGTTGGGATACTAGACATATTTGGATTTGAGAACTTCGCAAGAAATTCCTTTGAACAGCTGTGCATAAATATTGCTAATGAACAGATCCAGTTTTATTTCAATCAACATATCTTTGCACTTGAGCAGGTAAATTCAACTCTGATGAGGTCTAGTTGAATCAACCGTCCTGAACCATAGATCATGTTCAGGAGTACATTATAAACTATAAAACGGGTATGTGATTTAAATGCAAGATAATGACGTCTTTCAGTTGAAGTTTTGTAAATAATGTTGTTGCGGCCTATAGAGTATTGCTGTGCATCATAAATGTCCTAATGATGCTGTTGCCTTTACTGATTCAATGTTAGTTGTGCTGGTGACTTTCTAGATGGAATATCAGAGTGAGGGAATTGATGCTACTACAGTGGAGTACGAGGACAACCGTCCACTTCTAGATATGTTCCTCCAGAAACCCATGGGTCTCCTGTCTCTACTAGATGAAGAAAGTCGATTTCCTCAGGCAACAGACCTCACTTTAGTTGGTATGTGCAAACAAAAATTCTGGTAAATAATAAATATATCTTGAGAGAGTGGAATGACATCTTTTCTCAAATTTTACTAGCCTAGTTGTCTTGCTGAGGCTGTGCCATTTCATTTGACATTTTAAGTGTATCTTTCATTGTGATTCATCATTTTTCTCTGCTTATGTATTTTCTGTTCTTTTTATATTGCAAAAGTTATCTTATATATGAGATGTCAAGGGCTTATTGTCTTTAGAGTGTTACAAGGAAATAACCTGTGTCTTGTCCCTGTATGTGAGGTACATCAAGCAGCATTTATCCCCATTTACTCAAGGGAAGGCTGAGACCTAGTAGAATCTTGTGTCTAGGACCACCCTGTGAGCAGCATTAGTGCTGAGAGTAAAATTTAGACCTCCCAGGCTCCTAGGCCCATGTTTATCCAATTAGAAAATACTGCTTCACTCCAGATTATCTCATCATAAATAGAAAGCATGTTATTTCTGGTGTGCCATCTGGCTGAATATTTCCCTTCCTTCAAGCATATTTTACATATATTTTAACAAATCCGGGTGCCAACTTTAAAACGTGCAGCGCATGCCATGTTTAGAACTGTTGTCTTGCTTTTATTTACTAGAGCTACATTTTTCCCTGTGATATGAAACAGAGAGTTCCAGTTCTTTCAATGGAATGTGCAGCAGAGACTCAAACTGTTAGTCAGAGAAAACTAACAGCTGCCTGTTAAATTGCACGACACATGTACAAAGTTTTTCACTTCTGTTAGGCTAAGCTGAAATTTGAATTTAGGTCACAGATAGAATGAATGCTATGGTTTCATTCCAGTCCTCATTTGTGTACTAAAGCTGTGGGTCTCCCTGTGGGTCCTATAAATCAGTTAATACTGAATATTGAACTTACACTTTCACAGAGGCACTTTCCTCGGTCCAGTGCCGATCAGTCTTACTGCTGATCTGTACACAGTACAGCAGGATCCCTCAGGGAGACAGCAAAGTCGAGTACTTTGCCCTCTCCAGATGTACCAGACAATCCTTAATTCCACCACCCTCCCTCGTGCCCCCTGCCCCGAAATTCCAAACTTAGTTCTTTTTGCTTTATATACAAACTTGATTAAATATTAATAGAAATAAAAACCTAACACAAAATATTAATGAATTCTAACATTAGAAAAAACATTCTGATAATGTTTTCTGACCTATACAACATGGCAGAGAATTTTATGAATTGATTCTGACCTCAGGTCTCTAGTTGCTTGTTCAGATAAGGAAATGTAATAGCAAGTTTTACAGTATCAGCACTGTAAAACATTTTATTACAAAATATTAAAAAGCATACAAAATATCACAGGGCATAAAAGACATTTTTCTTAGAAAGTGTGTTTCTTTTTCTGTCAGCTCTTTAGAGGTAGTCATGGGAAACAGAAAGCCTCTTCAGAAGAGGTTTTAGATAGAAAACTCTTTTTCTGTAGAAGTCCAAAGGTAAATGAGATGGTCCCAGACTGAAGACATTGACGTATACTTAAAACCTGAAGCACAACGCTAAATGAATGGGAAAAGGAAGACAGGGAAAATACAAATAACAGGCATTTAAGCAAGTGAGATATATGCACAGCTTTGAATGCACATAGTTGAGATAAACCCAGCTCAAACTCTGTGTGTACATATAAGCAAATTCGTAGCAAAATATGAGAAGTCATCACACCTTCTCATTGGTCCCTCTTATTTGATAGTTTTCCATGCACAAATCTATCCACAAACAGTGGGATTTGAAAGACAGTCTTACTGGGCTAGTTTAGAATGAGCTGTTCCATTCAACAGTGGCAGCTTGGAAGAAAGCACAGAGAAGCTGGTGCACAGCTATTTCTGAGCAATCTGATAATATATGTATTTATAGTAGTTCTGGCTTCTTGAGCAGCAAACTGTCCCTAATCAGGATGAAGATTTTACTTAGTCACTCCAAGTCACTTATATCAATGTCTCTTCTCAATGTCTAGATAAATTTGAGGATAACTTACGATGCAAATACTTTTGGAGACCAAAAGGAGTAGAACTGTCATTTGGTATTCAGCACTATGCTGGAAAGGTAAGGTCATGTGATCTTTATTTGGTTCAGATAACAGTGGTATGGTCATTATTTGTTTTATCCAAAGTTTCTGCTTTATGAATTTTTTTTTCTTCATTTTAAGAGACAAAATTACAAAGTTTACAGAAACCTCGAATCTATGATTGTGGTGTACACCTGTGATACCAGGTGTAGTAGTCCATTTTAGAACCTGTCCTTAGGGCATTTTCACAAATTGTGTAGACAGTAACTGCCTTTTATTCTGAAAGAAATCTAGCACCGGGAACACCATTACTACAGTCATTTCAATGGAGCAACTCTCTGGAGTCAGAATAGGGCACGTGATTGTTAACATCATGTGAATGCCACAGTAGTTCTATGTTTGAGTGTATATCAGTATACAGATAAAATGCAATATGTAAAACAGCATCTGTAATAGAACTTGAAATCCTACAGAGAGCATTGGAAAGACTGGAGCTAGCTAGCACAGATGTTTTCTTGTACTCTGTAGCACCTAACTTCTCTTGTTCTCAACAGTTCACATATTATTTTATGTGGGGAATAATGGTCAAGTTTTTGCACATAACAGGAGCTTTGCTTGTGATTTCAGGTCCAAATCTTTGTTTATAAACAAAATCAAAATGAAATAGCATGTTTTATGTAGTTATCAATGAAGTCTTGTCTCTGGCTTATTATAAGACTCCAAAATTTTAAGATATGTTCTAATAAACTTTGTCCAGCTTTCTGGCTTGTTAAGAGTAACTGTAAAATTTCACACAGGATTATTAAATTCTTTGTGCCCAAATGGTGAAGTCATAAAAACACTACTGGCCGATTCTGTATTGCAGGAGAACATTCAGTTTCTGTGTAAACTAATGGACTCCAGTGGAATTAGGCTAGGGAGGAATATTGCTAGTGATAATAAAACACGTCTAAAAAATCACTGAAATTTAAAAAAAATAAGCAAAATTAATTGATTCTTATATGAATACAAATAGCCAGGCATTAATTTCTAATAAAAATAATTAATTTAAATAGAGGAATGTTTTGTTTTCCTAGAGTCATTTTTGCAGCAGGGAGAAGCCTATTTTAACATACCTAGATGTGCAGCTTACTCCTATTCCTCCAACAGGTCTAGTTATAGATCACAAGTTTGATGCAGACAACAAACAGATGATGACCATCTGAGAACCATTTCTTATTTCACATGTAAACTGTCATCTTAAACTTTAATGAGGTATCTCTGTTGTGTTGCATCATGCATACCATAGTTTGACATGACAAAGCATAATACAACATGATTTAAGCCATTTAACCCAATTTGATGTGCAGTGACATGCTGTGAATATAGGTGTTGTTTATAGCCAGCTCACGTTCTGAGGACACTGCTGTAGCTGTACACTTTTAAGTCCTTTGAAGATAATTCATTGGCTTGTCAGAGCCAAACTACCTGGTCTACTTGGTCGTCATCTTGACTGGTCACATTTTAAAGAACATAGTAGTTTTTGGGTAACCCTTTTTGGCACCATTTCTGATCCTATTTCCCATGCTAGGTATTATATGATGCCTGTGCATTCCTTGAGAAGAACAGAGACACTTTTTACATAGTGGTGGTGTTGCGAACTTCAGAGAACAAACTTCTTCAGCAGCTGTTCTCTAGCCCATTAACAAAAACAGGTATTTTCTGCACAGATTTGCTAACATTGCAACCTCTTCAGCTACCTACTCCTTTAAAAGTGTAATTGTATCTGGACGATTTATTTTTATTATTCTTTTTCAGCTCCACTAGATATCTAAAATATTATGATCTTTTTTTTTTTTTGAAATATGTGCACATGAATTCTTCTAAAAAACCCAGGCAGTAAGATTCATCCCTTGCTGCAGAGAAAGGGAGATTATCTGACATGTAGGGCAAGAACTCATTCTCAGGGCAGGATGAGAATATGGGAGTTTCTTCATTCTTAGTCCTTTACTAAGATCAGTTGTCAGTTGATAGATTCTCGTGTACCATGTCTTACAGGTCATAAATCATGTAATGTAGATCAAGTTGATTTGGAGGTAATATCCATCTATTTAGATGCATTGATGCAAAACAAAGTTTCTTACAAATTATAAAAACCACATACTGATCTGCTAGAATTAATTAATTCAGTTGGTTTAAAGCTTGTTGACACTGATTTACATGGAAGTGCATGGATCTATAGCTAAATAAAACAGCAAGATGAAGTTTGATTACTCTATGAATAGATACCAGAATACCAGTAACCTATACAAATTATAGTTCTGCAGTATACATGCAAACAAGCCAACAAATGTACACATCACTCAATACTTTCTACATTTTTTAAGTATCTTTTTCATAATGGGTAAAGAAAAAGATTTAATAATAAGGAATAATCTAAATATGATGGACTGTATTAGACTGCAAAATTCTTGTGATCTGATAGAACATATACAAATGAGGTGGTTGTATTTTTAGGTAGAAATAAGCGTACATGCATTAGGTAGTGCTGTGTAGGCTTGTTGTACATGGGGCATAGATGCAATTCTGTGCCTGTGCAGCAGCTCTGTCTGGGATTTCTGGACTCTCAGTAGCCCAGTCATAGCCTCTGGTAATGCCTTTAACCTCTCTTGAGATCCCTATGTAGAAAAAGAACATCTGGAGAAAAACCTATGTTGGAGTCTTCTTTGCACAGGTGAAAATGATAGCAAAATACTTGTTTTTATTCTACATAGGATAGATTCCAGTTACAATGTCTCTGCTCTTTTTCTGTAATTAGAAGGCTCTGGATTACCCCACTTCAAATTATGCTTTTAGAGGTCCCCGAGAGGTGAGCATCCAATGAGGAATCTGCTTCTCCCTTCAGCTACGACAAGCTTAGAGGGAGAGGTATATAGTTTAAGATGGAGTAGGACTGGTTTGTGCCCGAGTGGGGAACAAAGCATCTTTGTGTCTACTTCTGACATTTGAGTCCATGTTAAACTGGTGAAAGAGGTTCTTTTACTCATGCTGGATAGATCAAGCAAAGCAAAAAAGAAAGCTCACATCTTGTCAAATGTGCCTCCACACCCCTCTTTACTAGCCATTTTATACCTTGGAGCTATTGTCAGAATGAAACAGATTAGGTGCTTTGCCCCAGTTATCAGTTCCAATTACTGTAAATGTTATACTTTTGATTTTATTGCTATTTTAAAATCAGAATGCTGATGCTTTCATGCAAACTCATCTTCTTCTGGCTTTTTAGATATATTTTCAGTGGCAGCAGCACTGAACTTGGGTATTTTGCCCAAGATGCATAAAAGGTTCAGTAAGAAGACACTTCTCATTGCAGTAATGTATAATTACCATGTTGGTGTATTTCCACTTTTTTGTTTTGTCTCTTACATTCCTTCATTGTTTCCTATTTACATGAATTGCATAATTTCTGCCTCCCGTTATAGAATGCTTATCTTTCCATGAAGAGCACACAGCAAGTTGAGTGTTGTCTGTATTTCTGTCAAATTGGTGCAGGGCATCC
>NW_009637494.1:9425-41036 GCF_000690535.1 Cariama cristata | reverse complement strand
AAAAATTACTGTGCGTATGCTCCTGTGCATCATGTTATAAGAATAGCTTAAAACCCTTATGTAAGTTTTATTTTTTAAAGGTCTTTGTGATTTTGCTCTATTTTTTCCAGCTGTCTAATATAATTGGCACTCACATCCTGTGTTGGGGCCTCTGTATGCTAAAATCAGGTTGTTGCCAGCTTTAGGTTTGGCAGCTTGCAAGATGAATGAAAGGTTTGGCTGAGAACAGAAGGTATCCCTGGCAATGCTGCTTCATCTCTGCTCAGTGAAGAAAGATAATGTTATTCTCTTAACTTTCTACAAAGAGGCTTTTGTAAACAGAAGAATAGTGACTGTTTAAATGTCCCATCATACTCTGTCCTTGCCTTTTAGCCCTCCTCCCTCCACTCAATATGTGCTTCATTTCTAAAAAAAAAAAAAAAAAAAACAACACAGAAAAAATACAGATTAAGATTCATAATCTTGATACAAGTTTTTCCATCTTTTTGTAGATTACTGATTGATGTGTAAGTTAATAATTTACGTGGAAGCCATATTGCATCTTTCCAGGTAACCCTGACTTGAAATGAGCCTTCTGCCAGTATCTCTGGTGTTTTGTTTGAAGATGAGTGACAGCACATTCTCACATCTGCTTGCAACTAGCTCTGGAATTTGCAGCGTAGGGGGTTTTTGCCAAGCAGCAATCTCCGGTATGTGTAATAGTCACTAGGTGGTGCTATCTCAGAAGCAAGAGGGAATTTGAGACTGGTAACATGGGTCTGACAATTACTGAAAATGTAGTTCTTAAATACCAGTAAGAACAAAAAGATGCGTTTCCCACCCTGAGAAGATCCTCTGTTTGAAGTATTTTTATATAACTGTCATGTCTTCAGCTGTCAAAAAATGAGCAGCAGCAAGAAAATAAATATTAAAAAGACTGAATTATTTTACTAATTTAAGATCAGGTTAATCCCTGTAATTTATTAAATATACTTATCCCCTCTTAACAAATGCTTCTATTTCACAGTAGCAGACTGTGTAGTTTAAAGGGCCAGAAATTAACAGCAGGACATTAAATATACATTTGTAATAGTAATTTATGGTTAAGAGAGTGTACAATTACTTATATGACACCCCAGAACTTAAACATCCTGGCACTAATTTTTTAGTGTGTACAGCATGTTTTGTCATCTTTCAGTGGAATCTTAGGCATGTTTGGCACGTTTTGGAATCTGCACTTTCTAGGGATCTTTACCCCCAAAACTGAATGAACATATTTTGGTTTAACCTGCCAATTCTCCCAATTGCTTCCATATTTGTCACCTTTTTCTATAGACAGAGCTTCTTGTGCTGAGAATTCTGTGTGTTCTAAAATTAAGATAGAATTTACTCCAAATACAAGAGAGAAGTAGAGTGTTTTAAAAAAAAAAAAGTTGCCACTACTCCAGTTGAATATACATGCTCCCATCCAGATATAATGGTTCGTCTCTAGTTTTAGTTTATCAGTGTCGCAGCTAAAGCATCAGAGAGAAAAGGAATCATATGTCCTAGAAAATAGAGTCCCCTCATAAGAGAAGAGGTCTTTACTTGCAAAAATTAAGGAGAGCCTTGGTACATTCACTAGTGGTATCAGTGAGGAGTCAAACTGTTTGACTCGCTGTCCTGATATTCAAGAATTTTTGCAGCATCACCTTTAAGTGGTGGTACCATTGGACTGCTTGGGCAAAGCACCACTGAGGCTTTTTGAGACTGCTGCTCTCTGTTCTGCTTTTCCCCTCTCTTACCTTATGTTCCCAGCTGACTAGGTCATGCTGGCAGGATAGGGAGGTGTGCCAGAGGGGCTTCATCTTCTCAGTAAAGCTGCAGCGCAACATGATTCTGTACTCTTGAAACACAATCTCTGCAGACTTTTCCCCCTTATATGACTCACCCACCTTTAGAGCTTTTGTAAGGGTTCCTCTGCTCTGCCTTAGGTCCTTGATGGAGAGAGGGGGGGGGAGAGTTGCCACCTGGACGGAGGGAAAAGGAAATCCTCCAGCCTTCCTGCCACCAGAGTAGAGACGCTGGGAAACATCCCTGTCCTAGCTCTGAGTGTCTGTAGGGGCTGGGCTTGGCTGCATAGAATAAATACAGAGCTGAGTACGAATACTGCTACAGCACCATTGTGTCTAATAATTTTGGTAGCACTGAGTATTGCTCACACATTCAGATTGATATAGTATCCATATATCATCTGTTGTTAATAAACACTCCTTGTTCATGGTACCTAGATATTTGGGCATAATCTGTCAAAGAGAACTGGAATGAAAGTTTTCACAACCTTCACTGAAGAGTTAGGATAGTGATGTTTTAACAAGGGAATTTTTTTGTCGAAAATAGGAGGAAAATAGATTTTTTTCCAAACCAAATTAATTATAATTAGCCCGCCTAAAGGTCATTTCCCCTCCTCAGTATTGATTTTTAGTCTGTGCTTTTTGTGCCTTTGTTCTCCCAGCCCTGCTTACAGCCCTCAGACAAAAAGTAATTATAAACAATGTATGTCTCATATAAAACAAAACAAAACAAACAAATAACAGACCATGTGGTGAGAGAGAATGTGAAAATAATGTTTCAGGCTTTCTTCATGCACACTGAAGAACACAAGAACTAGGGCCTTTTGCAAAATCACTTTAAAGAACTGCTTTTCACCACTCCTTGATGACAGGCATACTATTTCAATATTAGTTTCTCTGTAACTTTGATAGCAGCTGATTCCTCATGAAGAGTCAGAAACTGAGGGAAACAAATGGATTCTCTTGCATTTCAATCCCGTGAACAGCTACTACTGAGCATAGAGTTAAATCTTGGCCAGTTGAAATCATAGATGCTTTGCCACTGTTTTCAGCGGAACCATGATTTGACCTGTCATGTTTGTCTCTGTGCGCTCCTACTGAGCACAAGCCCTCCTCTAGCGATAAGTAGTGGCAGGTCTCTTGGCTTGGTGTGTCATACTTATGCACTGAAATATAGCGTGTTTCCATTTGGGCTTAGCGGATTTTTTTCCCTCAATTCCACACATCACAATAGAGCAAAAGACTCAAATACATCTTAATTTTACTAATTTATCCTACAATATAATTTTTATAATGGTACTTTTGTGTTAGTATTTTCAACACTAAGAGATAACTGCAGGCACTCTAAGTCAAATGAATTGGAAACAAAGCCATTGTAATTATAATATCTCTACTTAAAGATGAATCAGAATTTATATTTTGTAAGAATTTGGGTCAAGTTATGGAAGCTATATACTTTCACTCAGGATGCAGAGGCTTTCCTACTTCTAACTGGTCCATACGCTAACAGCATATAAAAGTTAAGAGTTTTTGCTTTGCTGCCAGTGTGTTATGTGCAAAGAGAGACTTTAAACCACAGCTGTGCAATGTAGCAATTGTGAACTTTACTGAGTTGCAGATGTGGGACATCAGTAAACTAAATTAAATGTAGCTTAACTGAGTTTGAGAGGTAGAGTGTTGGATTAGTTTTTATTTATTTTTTCAGTTGAGCATTTTACAGTTCAGTGTTTCTTTTTCTTCATATCCCAAGGTTTTGTGTCATAAGACAAATGCAGTACATAGATACTCACAAGACTTACTAGCAGTAGGATCCAAAACATGCCCTAAAATAGCCCTAAAAATGAAACTCGTCTAGAAACAGAACCATCTATCAGATCAAAGTTAAGGTCTTAGTCCTGCTAAATATATAAGGCATAACAATTATTTATTGTTGTGAAGAACTCCCTGTAAATAAAGAGTGTCAGTGAATCTCTGGAATTGCACATGGCAGTAAGCACAATAGCTGAGAAGGGTCAAGTTAGATTTATCGCGTTTATGTTTTGTAAAGGTTGTTGCCCAAGCAGAAGTCCACTGTTCATAATATGAGACTTCACAGATTACATTGTGCTGAAAATGGTCAAAGGGCATAGATTTTTTTTTTTGTCTCCAACTGCTTGCAAATTGAACCCTAAAAAAAGTACAAGTGGGCAAGTTTAAGAACAGATCTTGGTGAGCTTACTGATTTGATTTCTAATAGACCATTCTCTGTAGAACAAATCTTAAGAGTATTTTTTCTTTACCTTTCTCTCAGAAGAGAGAAGATACCTTTTCAATTTTCATGTTTTTAGCCTAACCTCTCAATTCCATAATGAACATTAGCTCACAGTAGTGAATAATAATTAATCTTAACACTTCATTGTGTACTAATTACATTCAAAATGTATTGACATTGAGGAAACAAAAGATGTATTACACAGAAGGTGTTTCTGGTTTTAATATTAACTAGTAGATGGTGGGATCTCACTGTACAGCATATACAGAATTTAAATAGAGAAATATTCAGAGAATATTATACAGTAGTTATTTTAATGAGTACTTTACTAGGCAGTTTCTACGGGCACTGTGTGCTGTAAGGTCAAACAGTGTCAAAGATGCTAGGTACGTCATTGAAAGCATTCAGTAGCTCCCAAGATCAAATCCTGGAAGAGCAATTATTTTTAAATTTGCTAGTGAGTTTGTAAAGCAGATAAATTTATTGAATATTCAGATAACCTTGCTGGTTTGAATATCTATAATGGTTTTTTGGTGTGTATTTTACACAGAACATGCTTATATTTACCACTCTTTCAAAATAATTGATTTAGGGGTTAATGTATCTAAGAGATGAATGTAGTTGGTGGAAAACAAACTTCTGAGTCTGTGCTGGATTTTGTGTATTTCTTTCAGGGTATTTTGTACTGTGAGTGTGCTGTCTTACTATGATTTTGTACTTTTTTCAATTTTCTTTATTCTTTCATCAACAAACTGTAAAGGTCAATACTTTACTAAACCAGCATTACCTTTTCTTTTATTATTTGACTTTGTCTTACTTATTCCAGCCTGACTTATCTTTATGTAGGAGAGCTTGTAACTGAACTGCCTGGACAGCGGGTTACAGTGTGTGTCAAAGACAGAAAATGCGTTTGTGAGTGTTTGTATGGGTGGGTATTTGTTTCATTAAGTGTGGAGATACAAATATGAATGAGAATAATGTTTTGAATTACCACAAAAATAACTGATTTTGTGTTATCTGTGATAATATGTGGAAGTGCTGAGATCCAGAGGAGCAAATGTTCAGTTGAGAAGCCTTTGAGACTTGATTAAATTACTAGTCAACATCATTAATGCCTAGATTTCAAAAATGGGGAGGCCTGGGACTTTCATAATGTTCTGTAACCATGTGTCATCCTAAATTAACACTTTTAAAGGACAACTCTTCTCTTGAAGTGTCAAAACCTGGCTTTGACACCATTTTTAACCTGTCTAGCTTAGGGTCTTAACCACTGAGAAGACTGATAGCCACAGTGAGGTCAGAGAAAATGTTCCTCCATTTTATTCCATGTGCTTTCAGTGACATCCTTATACCTGAATTTTTACCACTGAATTCATTGGGAATCTTCACTGGCTTTAGTAGGATTTTGATCAGACTGTGTATGGAGCAGCTTCAGCAGCAGGTCCTAAGAGTGTGGCCAGCAGGTCAAGGGAGGTTATCCTCCCCCTCTACTCCGCCCTGGTGAGGCCACATCTGGAGTACTGTGTCCAGTTCTGGGCTCCCCCGTTCAAGAAAGACAAGGAACTACTGGAGAGGGTCCAATGGAGGGCAACAAAGATGAGGGGACTGGAGCATCTGTCTTATGAGGAAAGGCTGAGGGATCTGGGTGTATTCAGTCTGGAGAAGAGAAGACTGAGAGGGGGTCTCATCAGTGCTTATAAATACCTCAAGGGCGGGTGTCAAGAGGATGAGGCCAGATTCTTTTCAGTGGTGCCAGGCAAAAGGTTAAGTGACAACAGGCACAAGCTGAAACTCAGGAAGTTCCATCTTAATATGAGGCAGAACATCTCTACTTTGAGGGTGGCAGAGCACTGGAACAGGCTGCCCAGAGATCCTTCTCGGGAGATACTCAAAACCCGCCTGCACGTGTTCCTCTGCAACTTGCTGTAGGTGAACCTGCTTTGGGAGGAGGGTTAGACTAGATGGTCTCCAGAGGTCCCTTCCAACCCAAACCATTCTGTGATTCTGTGTGATTCTAAGTGATGGAATATATACCATAAAATGTTTTATACATTGTATGGAGAGGAAACATACTCTGGAAATACAAACAGTGGGCTGGAAATCACAGTTCTTGACTTCTCCTATTTATTCACTGTTCTTGTAGAAAATTATTTTGGCCTCAGGTTAAACAGAGTACTTTGAAGCTTAATTACTGTTTGAGGACGGTCCTGAGATCATCAGAGACAAGATGCTGAGGTGTGAGCTACCAGAATGCTTGTTGTTGGTTCATGTTGGTGAGGGAGCATAGATTAAAATACTGAGATAACTACCATGTTCTTCATAATCAAACTTCCACTTCTCTAGATAAAGCATGTATGATTTGGGGGGGGAAATCTTACATAACATGCAAGAGAAAGGATGTCAATTACATAAAACAACGAGGGAGACCAGAGCTGAGTCAGCGTGTGTGGTAACCATATTTTCAACCTGTATATGTTTTTAGAAGTATTCTTCCACATACCTCTGGAAGAAGAAATAAACTTTTTGTCTGTCCTGAATAGAGGTAATTGGAATAAGGGGTTTTTGGCTAATGCTGAAAATTAATGGAGAATTCCTCAACAATGAATGCTTCACAGAAAATACACCTCTGTAGTTTTCTTCTAATTTCAGTTACAGATGTGTACAGGAATGAGAGCAATTTACTGGGGCAAGATGTGGACGGACGTGGCTAAGGACCATACCTGAAAGAAATAGCCCATATCTTCTGACAATGTATATATCATAAAAAGCTGAGCCACTTTGTTCTGTAATGCAGCAGCTGGGTGACTGACCAGATCAGGCTGTGGCCAACCTGTCAGTCAGTCTCCAGCCTGTTAGTCAGGTCTCCAGTTAGTCAGGCTACAGACCTGACTAAAGGAAATGCTGGGCATCAAGCAGTAGAAAACTCCAGCATTGTTTATACTATAACTTCTAATTGCTTTTTCCAAACAGTTTTTCTTTTTTTTTTTCATTTTTGTCTAGATGCAGCTTCAGACAGTTAGTTCTCAGCTGTACATAGGGTGCCACTCCTATCATTAGTCCTGTGTTTGGACAGAGGTGCCCAACTTATGCCCACCTCGCTGTGGCCAGATAGAGTTTGTCCAGCAGGCAAGCCACTCCTCCTCTGCCACCCTTTTTTTCCAGAACTACGTGACCCTCTCTTGTCCTGTGCCTGGAAACCTGTCTATCGTGATCATGCTATAGCATGTGTGCTTTGCCTGCTGCCTGTAAGTTTGGTCATGTCGTGGGACTCTGATGTTCTGAGAATCACATAAGGTTTGCTTGTGTATCCTATGATCGCATATGTGCCAATGATACCTCAGGAAATGTCTAGAGTTCAATGAACACACTCCCAATCAAGTAGACGGCTACACATAAGGTTCAGTTTAGCTGGAAAATTGGGCATGTTGCTTAAAGTAGCCATTAATACTCCAGGTTGTGTTTTAAAAATATCTTGGGCACTACCACTATTTATATAGCATAAACTGTTCCTCTTTATTAGGTAAGGGTAAAAGTTAAGACCTTTCTTACTGAGGTCATACATTTACATATCTTGGAATATAGTAGGCAGTTTGACTTTCATTTCATCTCAACTGCTGTCAGTGTCTTTCTTCCCTTGCATTCTACAAGAAGGCTAATGACCTACTGTGTTGAAACACTAGTTAAAGACAGCAGCAATGATGCTTACAAGCAAAGTGTTATTTGTTGCTCTAAACATCATGCTGTGTGTTTGCCAGTGTGTGCCTTACTAATATGGGAAGTGACCACTGAAGTGTCTGCAATGTATGCAGTAGAAAGCATAGCAGCACTGAATTTACACTCAGGTTCTCCAATCCCAGTTTAGCAACGTATAGCTTTTAAGTATCTGTAAATATGATCTGTGTCTACTTCATGCTAATAAGACTAAAGAAACCTTTAGTCTAATTGAGAACCAGGATCAGAATTTGTCAGTTCCCTATGGCATAGATTTTTAATTTCAAATAATCTGGGCCAAAAAGTGCATCTTTTTTGCTCCTGAAGCAATTACTCATAATTAGGTTATTCCCAGGTGGGCCTCACTATTAAGTTTTCATGGTTATCAGATTCTGTTCTCTAATGTGGATCTGATTTTGGAAATACTAGTTCTCCTTTTTTATTTACTTGTTCTGAATAGGAAGTAAAGTAATTCACTTTTCGGAATAAGAAGAAGTAGAAGTGTGTCTGTATTGATAGTTGTATTCTACAGACAGTATTTTTATAAATATATTCTTGTGTAAAATGTGTAGTATATGGGAAAATTGGATTCTTAGCTTTTTATTGCAAAAGATTAGCTTAAATGACTTCAGCGACTCAAAAGAATAGAGTTTTGATAGTCAGTGACCAGAATCAAATTAGTACCCAATAAAAAAAGTACATATATTCATTTATAGTCGAGCTAAGAAAAGCTTAGTCTTACAGTAGCAGAAGATGAAAATGCATTATGGAGATAAGCAGTCGACTTCCTTAGGCTAGATAAAATGTGCTGAAAGAAAAGACAGAGAAGAATTTGTGTATGTCAAAGACATTGTCTGACCAGATCTGTACCTCTTCTGGAGTGCAAGTGTTTAGCTGTGATTAGAAGTAGTGTCAATGAAATATGAATGCATTGTAGCATTTCTGACCAGGTTATACTGTATCTACATGGTGTTTCAAGTAACCCCTCGTTATCTGAACCAGAAGCATGAAAGAAATTAATAAAATATATGAGGAAAAGGAAAGAGCTTGTACTGTACCCTCTACATAATAGTAATATCCCTGGTACAGCTTGTACAGTAAGGTGACATTGTCATTAGGCTCTTTCTCCGTAAGTCATTTGCACTTCACAAACTAAACATATCAGAGCTTAATGTAATTCTTACCTGGCATGATCTTACGTTGGGAGGAATGATTTATTGCAGACATAACCAAAATGAGGTTATAAATACAGTGCTAATAATACTAATATTTGCTTGATACTACTTATAGAACCCATCACCTAAGAATAATGAAGCACTGACAAACTGTAGGTAACATCAGAACGTCCAGCCAGAGAGTATACTTTTCCTAATTAGTATGGACAAATCATTAATTCGGCCAGATCACAGAGTGAGTAAGTGCCAGGGATGCAAGTGAGAAGCCAGGAATGCTGACTAGTCCTTTCTGAGATCTAGAGAGCGCTTCCAAAGTCCAACCTGAAAAAAGAAAACCCATTTCTTCTTTCTGTGCTGTGTAAATACTTGAAATACTTTCAAAACTTCTCCTGCTTGGCTTTGCATAATAGAAGAGATAAAGTACTTTGACAGTATGGTCTTTCTCACCTAGCTGAAATGAGGCATCAGTGAAGAATATGTTTGCAGAGATGTGAGATCTATACAGCTTCAAGGCAAAAGGAGATTTGCTGAGCGTTGGCATGGTGAGCTTAGCCAGTGAGTGCATAGATTTTTGTGCTGCTACTTCTCTTTCTGTTGGAAGATCCCAGAGCATTTCACAAACTTTAACGACTGAAACTTCTCAAAACATTAATGACATTCCTAACTTTATTGAACAAAGGGGAAAAAAGAGACATTGGGGCTGACTGACTCCCTCGCTGACACAAATGAATCCCAGAGACTTTAGTCTCTGATCTGGCAGACATATAGGTAGGAGCCTTAATTTTTCAGATAAACAGTCTCATTGAACTGAAAAGGAAATGCATGTGAATAAAATTAAGCATGCACATGTTTAAAAGATTAATCCTAATTTTAACCATTAACATCTCTCCCCTCCCTCATGAATGCCTTTTCCAAAAAAAACAAGAAAATTTTGAGAGGGTTTTAAATCTCTTATTTGGTTGATTTTATGGAGTTGATGAGTAGTATTATATTTAAGTCTACATGGATGTCACTTGTATTTTCTTTAAAGTGTTGACCTTCACACCAGGTGTGAAGCTAGACTTCTGAAAGGCACAGTGCAGTCTTTCAACTTTTAACTGGTTTAACCTTTCAAGGAACCCATGGCAGTTTTAACTGGTAATGTTATTACCTAAAAACGTTTGTTCTTCAAATATTGATGTTCTTCACAAAGTGGAATAACATTTAATTATTTTTGGTGTGTAAAGTAATAAATGACCTTGTAAATGAAAATCAAATGCAGGGACAGGTACCAAATGTTTACTGACTATAAACACCATACTAACTCTGGGTGAAACATTTCTTATTATGTAGACTAACTTTCAAGTCACATTTGTTCTGTTTATTAGTTTTAGTGGCTTAGACATGTTAAAGATAGGTAGTTATTTTCCTGAACATGAACTAGTTGAGATGACTAATTCACAAACTTTTATTGAAGCATCATTTTGTGTTTGATGTGGAAAAGAGAACCCTAATATTTTTTTCTGTGGATTTCATCTGATGCTACAATGCAGTAGTTAGCAATTACATACGAATTCACCTGGCACATGAAATAGGCACTGATAAGAATCCATTGCTAGAAGGAAGTAACTAATGAAAAAAATCACAATATGTAAAGCTTTTCTTTTTTTAAGTAGGAACTGACTACTTTTGTGGGGGTTTTGGGTTGTGAAGTCATTAAAGATTTTTGATTAATAAAAAGGTCTATTTATTTGCTTGGTTTGCCAGATTAGAAATGTTTCGGTTTAGTTTTGCATGAGGAACTAAGGGAGAGCTCAGGGATATTAATTATGAACCCTAGAAACCTAGTGCCAGCTGTGAGTGTGGTGAACCTTGAGCAACTATCTTATCATTCTAAATTTTATTTGGTTATTAGAGTTTTGTAACTTGTTATAAAATGCAACAAAATTTTAGTAATTAAACAATCTGATTCAAATTTGTTTCTTCTCCCAACTCCCCTCTTTATCCCATGTTGTATCATCAATTCTCCAGTGTAAGGCTTTCAAGCTTTAGACTTGCTATTCTGAAACCTAGCCAAAAACAACTTTTCCAGGTTGCCTACTTTAGCCAAAAAAGGCACAAAAAAGTAATTTCTAGCATACAAAAATATCAAAATTACAGCTAAGAGAAAAATAAATTCACCAGCTACTTGCTCATTAATGTCCTCATTTTAACCTTAGAGAGATACAAGTATAGACCATATGTACCCTGCGAGTATACAGATATACAAGATTTTCAAAACAGGTTTGCAGTTCTCATTAACCTACACGGCAGAGCCTAAAGCATTTTCCAAAACCGCGGACATACCTTGTGTTCTGCGCTGTGATTTAGACTGTCAGGTAACATAACGCTGTTAGATCTGGACATGACGTGCCAGTTTTGCAGCATTGCGTCAATCCCAATGCTAACAGCTTAAAAGAGAAATACTCTTAAAAATGAATACAGAATGTTTGATTCACTCTAAAGAATGTCATTGCTGTGTTTGAGTGCTGGTCTCCAGATTGTTTTCGGAGGATTGGTATTTCTCTTGTTTGGAGGAAAGTAAAAGCAAAAGTTCCTTTCAGTGTTATGTGGATATTGGGTTTGCTCTGCTCCTTTATGGAGTAATTACCACTGATCAAGTGTTCTTGGTTTTTGTTTTTCCCATCCTGCTTCCTTACCAGTTACATGATATATAGTTCAGCAAAACTCTGAAGACTGTTTAGAGTTACTGGCTTTCTGTAAAGCAAACAGCTAAACACTGGAGTTGATGCAAACAAGGCACTTTAGCATTTGAAAGAAGTGTTAACACTTTATTTACATTTAAATTAAAATGGACACTTATTTATGTGTTCTGGTTCTGAAAGGTGTGTGGTACATCTGCAGAGGCCTATTGTTTATTCATGCTGTAAATCCTTTGAAATGTGTTAAAATGCTTCCCACTCATTATAAAAATCCTGCCACCCATGGATTAGGGCTTTGATGTCACCAATCCTGCTTCAAAGGGTTCTTTCAATGCTATTAATCACAGTTTAGCCTCTGAAGATATAGCCAGAGAAAACATTTGGACATCTTGTGCTAGACTTGCTAAAACTTTGAAATATACAGAGTGTCTTGCATATGCACAGTCCCGTATCACTTCCTCTCTCTTCTCTGAGCCTTTATTTTGAAAAGCTATTTTATGATGACTTTGGCTTTCTACAAGTACAGAGGAAAAAGTTTAGGACACATCATACTGTACATTTTAAAAAAGCCACTCATCTTTCAGTTGACACCACAATATGTTTTTGCCTGAGGAATTGAGTCAGTCTTTAAAAACCCCAAAGGACAATAAGACTGGGGATTAAGCAGGCCTATATGTCAAAAGGTCAAAAAAAGATACCGTCTTATCATTTTCTCATCGCTTTCATTAGTTTGTGAGCTTAAGATGCTGTCTAAACACTTCAGGATTCACCTGATTTCATAGAAACAAGATTGTTTCTGCTGTCTTTTTCTCTTTTAAATCTCTCAATGAGTCACAGAGAAATTGATTACTAGTGATTGAGCTGTATGCCTTTGTGCTGTCGTTGTTTTCGTCAGCTCAGTAGCTAAGGTCAGTGACATACCACCTTATCACTGACTTTTTCCTCCCTTTTAAATCAACACTGCACTCTGTCATGCCTGTGCTCAATACTCTGCAAGCACAATTGGTAATGAGTGGGGTGTGGAAGAAGTGTGGTGGTGTCTGCTATTTTTAGTAGTATTGTACAAACTGGTTTTCCACCATACAAATTTTTCCCTACCAAGCTTCTTGAACAATTTTTGCAGTATCTATTTCTTTCTTTTTGAACAGGTAACTTGGCACAAGCAAGAGCCAGAGTGACAGCAGCATCTAGGTCTTTGCCTCCACAGCTTAGTGCTGGGCGTATCAAGGTTAGTAGTGTTCCCTTTAAAGACAGACAGTTGTTCATAAAATATTACAAACAGACCGTGGACACAGTGCTTAGCTGATGTAGGTATATAGTGAGGTTCTTAGCAAATGGGAGACTGCCTTAGTATCGGAGAACATGCATCTCAGCTAGGAGCACTGTTTCCAGTTTTAGTGAGGGCTCTATTGTAGAATCCAGTGAAGAATCAATTTACTACTGATTAATCTTCAAACTTTTGGAGTGAAATCTCAGTTGTGTTGATATTGATAACAATATTCCTCTTTATTTCAATGCGGTCAAGGTTTTCCTCTGATAATTTTGGCCTACAAAGAGATTTGAATAAGCAAAATTTGAATAGTGTATTTAACAATATGAAAGGCAAAATAAAAAATTGATCAGTTCCTTTTTTATTTAACTTGCAAGTCAAAAAAACAGGGGACATTTGTGACTGGTAGATGACCAGAAAATAACAACTTGGAAAAAACACTATTCTTTAAAAAGGACAACTGTTGAATTTAAACACTGCTGAATTTTGACGTAAAAGTATGTGGCATAATTGCAAAAGGATGGGATAATTTTATGGCAGTTAATAGGATGTGTTGCCTTAAGTACAATTAATTTGTGAGGAAAACTCTTGTGCCTCAAGCAGGTAGCATGTACACCCCCTCCCTGCTTCCTAAGTAGTACTGTTAGAGTTAGCTTAGTTAAGGCTTTGGGGTGGGGCTCCAAAGCAAACTAATAATTTTTAAAAACAAATGTGGTAACAGCGACTGGTCAAAAGTCTACAGAATTTTATGTTCTGGGTTTTCTATTTGTATTCATTCTCTCTGGTTATTAGGAGTTCATGCTCAAATGTTGATACAGTAATTCATGTCACCCAGATATCTATAACCTTTACTGTACCTGCAAATACAGATGTGGATTTTGGAGATGTATTTCCTCTCTGGTATAAACACTTTCAGTGCTGAAGGACAGATAATGGCCTTTCCAGTTTTCTTGTATTATACACACATTGTCTTCCACATAAAGCTATATTCAGCATAAGCTTTCTAAGAATGCATTTTATTGATACACCTGGGATTGACTTGAGCAATTATCTTTTGGAGCTTTAATAAACACAACCAGTTACTAAGTAGTATTTGAGTGGCTTTTACTCACGCTTCAAATTTTTAAAGAAAGAGCTAAAAGACACGCATAAGTGCAGCACTGTTCAGAAAATGTTAATTGAAATGTTTTTTCAGCTGGAAAAAATTCTTTCTTATAATTTCATAAAACCTCTAATTTATACAACTTCAGGAAAAAGATTTTAAATTACTACTTTACAATTTGTTAAAAAAATTTCCAAACTTAGTAATTTTGTTTGGAAGTTTGGAAGTTTTCATTTATTATTTAATTTATGAGCTTTTTTGCTTAACGTATTTTTTGGTTTTACAGTATTTCATACCATGCCAGCAGCAGGTGTGGTCAATATGTGAAGGTAATAATTTCCAGTGACTTCATAAGGTGACATGATGTCATAAATCATTCTTTTAATATTGTTTATAAACTATTATAAGTAATTTTTTTTAGTGATGGAAGAGTTTGTCTTTTGTAGGTCAAGCTGTTTTCCATTTCAGTTGTAATCATATAAAAGTATATTGTATGTCACTACTACTGTCATGTAAAAATGTGACTTAACAGTTGAAATATTCTTCATTTTAGTTTAAAAAGAGTAGCTAGTGATTTAAAACACAAGATTATATCGTGACATTCTTATTATGCTCTATCATTTTCTGCCAAGCCAGTTGTGATAAAGGCTGTTGCCTGTTATATGTGCGATTATTGCCCTACCATAAAACAGCATGGCTTCATAAACACCCAATGTTATAAATTAACCAGAGACAAAACTTCTAAAAATTCTTACAGGAAAATCTCCCTAACTTCAAGGTCTATCCGAATTTTTCTAATGAAACTTTAAATGTTTCTTGTAAAAAAGATTTGGAAATTGATCCTAGTCCTCACAGATCGCACAGATCTGAATTCACAACTCCATCCATAGAAAAAGGAATTTCGTGATACTGGTTTTACCCTGATTTTCTGAGGAAAAAGTGTATTACATCTCCTCTGTGAGTGTTTCTGACCATCTGTCTTTCTGTGTGTTCACTCCCTTCCCCCCAAAAAAACAAAACCAAAAGAAAACCCTTTTGAACCCAGCAGGCTATAGTAAACCATATTTGACAGAGTGGTAGTCTCAAAGATCGCAAAATTCTACAGGTTTGGTGAAAGTAAGCAGCTGTGAAAAGGAGATGCTTACGGTATCCTGCTGCCCAAAAGGTAGAGCATAAGCTCACCCTTTATTGGCCTGCAGATATTCCAGACATGATGGAGAGATCCTGAGTGCTGAACCTCCAACAACAATATCACTATGAGTCTCTGCTTTTCTAGACAGACAAGAATCCCATTTAGAAGTTCAAATTCATGGGCATTTCGGCTTCAGTGCAGTCCTCAAACTATTTGCTTCTGGCCTTGATTGGGTGTTCTTTATGATCAAATTGTCTGTCTTTTAACAGCAAATGTAACCAGTTATTCTGAACTTACTGTGAGTATTCGCTGGTATGGCTTTTGTCTTCTACCTGACCTTTACTAGAGATTTAGACATCAATTCTCAAAAAGCGGTTGTCTTGCCGAGATAGTTTCGAACATTCCCATATCCTTCCCCATGGATATGCCTGCTGTTCTGATTAGGTCATTGATGTTTACTTTGTCAGGTGACCTCTTAAGATGTTTGATGTTATCTGTGCTGATAAGGCATTTTTCCTAGGATATATTACAGACTTTTCTGTTAACATCCTTAAAACTGAAATCAAACTGCGCCTTTTTATTTTTTTCTCATGTGTGTGTTTGAGAGGCGTACTAATGCATGTACATCACTCTGGGCTAGAACATCACAGATTACAAAAACATACTGAATTTTTTATGGTCACTCTTATGGAAATCTGTCTCCCTTTGCACCATCTGTATTCTGAATCTTGTCTTCACAAGTTTTCTTTTGATTTCTTCCCCAACACAAAATCAATTCTCTTGATCTATTACTACTTAGTGCTTCATTTCCTTTATGTTTTGCATGCAGTCTCCTAAATATCTCCTGAAGGTAAGAGAGACAGTTACTTTATTGAGAACTGTAATCTTTCAGCAATTACTTTTAGTGTTCAGAAGAGTGGTCTTAAGTCAGTGAGTGTTGGAAATGATCATATGGAGCAAAGTCCAGGAAGTGTAGCACAGGTGCTGACAACAGCATTATCTGGTTTATACAAATGCCACCTGGTCAGAGCAGATGGTAAACTGCCACAAAGCAAGTGAATGCTAAAATGTTGTTAATGCTCCATGCAAACAGGATGCTGGTTGATTTTCTTTAATTTTGTTGAGCTGTAATACAGCAACACAATCTGCTTGTGATTGGTAACCATGGTTATACTCATTCATAAATGCTGGTTTCATTTTGATAAGAACAGCTGTACTGACAATATAACTAAAATATACAAGGAGCAATATGTTTGCTGTCCATGTACGCCCTCTAAAAATAACTCTTCTGAAATGCTGAAAAAGCGGTATTTGAAGCTATAGCAGTTCAACAGAGTAAGATTGCTGAAATTCTTGGCATCAAAATGGCAATTTAAAGTAATTAATAGTAACCACAACAGCAGAAAGGAAAAGACTTACACATTCTGAGATTACCTACTTTGTTTGCCACTTGTTATCCGACAACAACGTTTTTTCCATACGTGAGCAAAATGAGGCAGCTCAATTTACTTCCTGGTCCTTACAAAAATGATAGCTCTTCTTATATAGAAAATAAGACCTGATGGAGTTCATTGTAGTGGTGCTAAGAGGAATGCTTTTTAGAAATCAGTTCATAAGGTATTGCATCTTGACAGCTGCTTCATTGGCTGAGTGTTATACTATCATAACAAAAGTGTGAAATCACTTGGAACACTTACAGTTCTCTGAAATCAGTGCATGTCCTGCATCTGTTAGAAGCTGGCCTTCCTACCTCTGATAAAGTACTCTGAAGTACTCACACCTGAAGGAATGTCCACAACAAAAACTGAACCTAGCCCTCATGGTGGGGAGGGGTGGGTCTGCAGTGTTTCTGGAGCAGCTCTAACATCTGAGTTTTGTCTTCCAGGTTGACACGATGGAGGTTATGCGACACCCTGAGGAAACAACTAACATGAAGCGGCAAACTGTGGCTTCCTATTTTAGGGTACAGAAGTTAAATTGAAAACAAACATTTTGCTGATAAGAAAAATAGATGGATCTAAAATATTTGTGTGATTGTGAGATCAAAATGAATAATAAGAGAATTTTTTTGTTCTGTTGTGAGGCCTTTGTAGACCCATAAATTTTCTTTTGCTCCTTTTCTTTTTGTTTCTTCATACTTGCACTTTTATAATTTCGCCAAGTACATTGATAACAGTATCTAGAGTTTAGATTATTTCCATATAAAATGCTGGATGTCTAGAACAGGCCTCTTTATGAACAGAAAACTGATTTTGTGCAAATAAAATAACTGTCATTACTAAAGCCTTCATATTTTTTCACAAGCTCAGGCATACCTACTTTTAAAGATTAAGATTTGTCATTTGTGTTAATAAGTAAAAACAATCCATCTTTTGGAAGTACTGTCATAAATCATATGGATTGCCATTTTATCAGTAGTAATACTGTCTGGGGTAATGTATTTTCTGCACGTGTGTTTAAATCAAACAGGTAAGGAAAAGTCATTGAGAATGTTGGAACTGGAAGGTTAGGAGTCAGGAAACCCACATGCCAATCCAAGACTGTTGGTTGTTTTTTTTTTCTTGCAGTCATTGCAGAGTGGAAAAGTCCCAAGCAGTTGGTCCTTGGGCTGCACTTGTACAATGCAGAATGGGGAAGTTCACAGTGCTGTGCTAGCCAGGGTCAAAGCTTCGTGCCATGTTGGAATACCTGTTTTCTTTGTCATGCAAAATAGTGTAAGGAAGGGCACAGAGGAAGCTGATGTGTACAGAGATGTTGCTCCAGTGTGTAGGGTACAAGGACACACATTCAGTCTTGTCTAGTAATCCAAGTGTGGATTTAGAGTGCTCTTGCAATGAACTACGCAGATGTCAGCTGTGTAGGAACTGTAAAAAAAAAAAAAAAAAAGTGGAGTGGGGGAGTGAGTGTGAAAGTATACCATAATATGGATGCAGCCTACAGCAAAGTGACCACAGTCAGCTTGGAGTTGTACGTGATTTTGAGATCGAGTGTATTTGCAACAAATACTTATTGTACAGTCAGTTAATGAGGTTAGGATGGAGCAGAAGTATCAGTATTCAGAGGAGTCATTGGAAAAGCACATATACATGGTCTGAAAACACTTTCTTCATTTTAGTGTAAAATGCAATGGAAAAAATTGTTTTCCATGTCCAGGGTGGATAGGAAAAGAAGTAATGGGCCTATGTTTCAGCAGGAAGATTTAGGTTAGATGTTAAGAACATTATGAATAGTCATGATAATACAGCACTTCAGCATATTGTCCAGGGAGATTGTGCAGTCTATACCCTCAGTGATTCTGAAAAATAGATTAAACAGAGGTGTGCCTGAAATGGTACAGATACATCTAGTGTTCTCTTTGGGCAGAGGACTGAACTGCAACCCTTTCTCCATGATTTTCTGTGAATTTCTGTGATTAACTTTCACAGTAAAGCTTGTTCTTCTGTTGAGGTTATTTGATTGGTCAAATGTGCCTACAGGAGAATTATAGTTAGGACATTTTTCATTTAATTCTTTTTTTAATATGGGCCGCCTTCAACTACCGAAATATGGTATAAGGAGAGACGAAGAGAAAGGTCTAAGAAGTAAGAAATAATAACTAGAATAATGTTATTTTTTACAATTGAAAACTTTTAATAGGCTCTGAGTTTTAGCCAAAAGCTTTAAAAAATATTTTTTAACGCAGATTAACATTATAGATTAAAATATAATCAAGCATTACTACTGTTTACAAATACATATCTCCTGCTTGAGTAGTTGCATTGCTGTTTTTTGTCAAGTGTGTGCAGCTTTTTTATTTTCCTCACTAGTATTCCCTCATGGATCTTTTGTCCAAAATGGTTGTTGGACAGCCTCACTTTATCCGCTGCATTAAACCTAATGATGATCGAGAAGCACTGATGTTTTCTCATGAGAGAGTTCTCCTGCAGCTACGATACACTGGAATTCTAGAAACTGTCAAAATACGTCAAAAAGGGTATTCTCATCGCATCCTCTTTGAAGAGTTTGTGAAAAGGTAAGACTTCTATAACATGACTGTTGTTTAAAAACTCCATTCAATAAAATATATTCTATGTTTAAGTACAGAAAGTTGTACAAATATTGGTTTGTACACGTATGGTTTTATTCTCTAATGACAGCAGTGACTATCAGAAATAAAGACTATAAGAGATATCTGAGCTCTAATGAAGAAAAGTCAATGTGAGACCAGCAGTGAGCACTTAGTATTCAGTAACAAGCCTATCCCCGTGGTTCCCTCAGTTTAAGCAACAAGTGGATTCTGCATCATGCTCAGATAATACAAGGACTTGGAAGGTCAGTGACCTTCAGCCATCATCTGAAGAATGTGCACATCCTTCTTAACTCATATAAAAGCTTTAGATTTAGAAATATTCCTCATAATAGCTTTGTAACCTCATAGTCATTTATCTTGGAGATACCATGAATTATAACCAGATCTCTCTTCAGCTGAACCCTTGTCATGACTACAATTACTGGCTTTAATACTATTCTCAGTCTCAAAAAGTTACAAATTTGATTCAGAAAATGCTATTGTCTTTATGATGACAATATGCTTATATGATCATTATGGTTTCCTCTAGATTTGAAATATGTTTTTGTGTAGTATTTACTGTTTTCCAGTCTGTAGGACTGATAATTCAATAATGGCGCAGAAGCAGTAGCGTTAAGTAATCGACTACTCAGCAGTAGGAACAAGTAGTGAATGGCTAAATAAGGCATTCAGTGATGTTTTCTGAACTGGAGGTTGCTCATCCAGACAATACAGAGTTAATGAATCCACTGAAAGCAAGTCATTCATATGATGCTAGAGGGAAGGGGCTGATTATGTTTTTGGGAAAGGGGAGACATAAACAGTTTCACAGGTCTTTCTAAAACCCAGAGATAAGGTAAATTTACATGTGTAAATCAGTTATTTGGGCTTGGAAATCTGTTGACCTTGCGCTGAGAGATGTTGAATGATAAACCATAGCTTAATCAATTCATTCTGAAAAACTACGTAATTTTCTGATTTATAATACATTAGTATGCCAAATGAATATGTAATAGGAAGACACTAGAGAGATATATCCCAGGAACAATAATAACTAATGCATTCATTTGTCCATCAAAGCAATTTAATTTTTAGACATGATCTCTCCCAACTTTTTTTTTGTGTTAGATGACTAATTTTAGTAAGGTCACACCATTCTAAAGCAGGTTTAACAAAGAGATTGATTTTCGTGATCACTAACATATCTTTGCAACATCCTGAAGAGGCTGAAGGCAGAATTATTAACCTTAACTTTTATCCAATTTACACACAAGTGAACTAAGATTGACTCCACTGAAATTAGTGTAAATTGAGAGGAAATTAGGCCTCCTCTTATTAGTAGATTCTTTCCATTCAAAAGTGCACTGAATTTGAGTACAACCTTGAAAAATAACGGTAATAAAAGCAGCGCTGACTGTAGCTTTCCATTCCTGTGGATAAGGGCAAGCTGTGTTTAACATCTTGTCAGATACTCCCCAAGTTTTTTGTACAATTTGATGTAATTCTTCCAGGAAAAAAAGTCAACATGACAGGGGAAGTGTAGGGGGAGATTTAGCAATTTGCCCAACAGCATGGAAGACTTCCTGAGTTCAGACTATAAATAAGGGGCGGGAGAGGGAATGCTCTTGCTCCTTTGTTCAGTTCATGCTTTGTTTTTAAACAAATTCTATTCTGTTTTGCTCTTGGAAAAAAAACCAAAACCAAAACCAAAAAAACTATGCTTAAAAAAGCTATCAATGGAACAAGAAACATTTTTCTTCAACTTACAGCCATGGCTAGTCAAGTGTTTCTAGGAACTAAGTAGCTGAATACATAAAAATGTTTGAGAAAACAGGTCAAATGCTAAACAGATTGGCACTTCTTTGTTCATAATCAAAAAGACATTAGGCAAGTATGAACAAGAGTTTCAAAAATGTCAGTAAATGTGAGGATATCAAAGATTTTCTAAGCCAGCAAGTTAATTGGTATTTTGATCCTTTTGAGCAACTGAACAACAAAATGGATGAGCCAGCACTTTTTCTCCCTTGATGTTATTAAACAAATAGGTGTGCTTCTTATCTGCCTGTTCAATAATGCTGTTTTGTAAACTCTTAGCAGGAAATATGAGGACAAAACAATCAAAGGCAGGGAACAGAACCATTCAGGGTTTATCAGGTGGGATGTAAACAAAAGATAAACCTCTGTCTAATGTTACTCTTTACTGTCTTCTGTTTTCATGTAGAACAGATTATTTCAGTGTTGCAAACCTGGAGGTACTTTATTGGGTTAAAAAACAGATGGTGAGGAGAGAACTTAATTGTCACTCATTCACACAATGTTTCTTCAGCCAAGTATACAACCATCTGGTTTATGTATATAAATAACATATTCTTTTTCTTAAAGTAGGGAAATGTAATCTGCAGCCCCTGTAAACACTGTAGACCTGTCAAGTCTTAGGCACTTCATCTCTGTTGGCCTTGTCTCGCACCCCATGCCATCATGTGGCTGTCTTACATGTTTACTGTGAAGCAGCAAGCCCCCTTTCTCAGGCTGGAATCCCAGGTTTCACACACAGGTTATTAACCTGATCAGGCAACCAAGTGTGCCTGCTGTGTGCGGCCGCATAGTGACCATGCACTGCACAGCAGCTAAGAGAGGTGTGCTTTCTAGTGGGGCCTGCACTGAAAGTCCCACTGGATGGGATGCTCCTTGCTATATCCGAGTGCCCAGGCCCCTGGAGCTTCACATGACGTGATGTGGTGTGCAGGTGAGTCCTCACCACATATCCCCCAGCTGTATACCCCTTTTATGTAATATGGCATATACTATACCATAGATTGAAAGATAAGAGACTTGAGAGTCTAATGGTGCTAAATGATGTCATGCTTGAAGTGCCTCATAAGCACATGGGAATGAGTTGAGATGTTTTGTACAAGTTTCATTTAAAGATTGTCTTCTTTCTTCTTCTCTGCCGATTTACGATCTACATTAAAGTTCTTTGTACTGCATTATGATGCAGGATACACTTTTCCTCTAAACCCTATCTACTCCACAGTAGCCAAATGATGTTACTCAGATCATACACTCATGGAAATGGCAGTGCTGTTACTGTAACAGTGATCCCAGCGAGGCTAGTTCTGCTTTTTCAATCTCACAGTGCAAATTTGCATAAGGTCACTGTTGGTACACCTCCTGCACAGTCTCTAAACCGTCAGTGTTACATTTTTTGTGATCATATAAAGCCTCATTGACCTTAATGAGTCACATTCTGCTTTGAGTGGACTTACAAATGAAAACTGGTCAAATATTGCAAAATCCTGTAAAACATGTTACCTCAGTACATGCTTTCTTCTAGCCCCAAAAATTCAGTGGTGATAGACTTATTTATGATTCAAAATCAGGGAAGTACTGAGTAGAAGTCAACAGGTTTGCTACAGAGAAAATAAATGTTTGCTTTTAAAATGATGCATTTTTAATGCACACTTACTTTTAACACTGAATCTGCACTGTACCAAGGTCCCTAAGTGATTTCTTAGGAAAATCTAAGTGATTAAATCCCTAAGTGATTTCTGGAAACAAAATTGTAACATCCCCCATATTTTGAGTTTACTATTAGCCATGGAAATGTTTGTTATTTGTTTAAGTGGCTTTAAGATTTCACCAGATCTGTATAATGTTCCTGTACACTTTAAATATGGTAAACTACTGTACCTTCCACATATACTTTCTAGTCTCTTGTCATTCACAGAACACTGGTAAACGGTTGCAGGATGGAGAAGATAGCAAACCTATAGGAGTGAAAAGTCTGCCAACCCCTTATGAATTGTATATGCAGAATGGACCAAATTATGCCTTTCTGAGAGTATTTCTGTGATTCTGTTTATCTGATGATTTACAGCATAAGTGTTAGGTCTCTGTTACTGAATTTCAAGAGTACCTTGGATGTTTTTACATTTTTCGTTTAAATTTTTTCATTCATACTCTCAATATCGACTCAAATGTAATTAGTTGTGTGAATTCAGATGTGAAAGTTTCTGAAAGAGATGAGATACAACCAGTACAAGTCAGGAATTTTTGAAAGTTATTTAACGGCTCTTTCAGTGCTAAAAACATGGGGTTTTTAAACTTTCCAACTCTAGGGCTGAGAAGGAACAAATGTCTTTTGGAACGTCGAATCTCCTTACTATTGCTGGGAGTCTGGCTAGAAAGGGATTTTGCCCTCTTGCACCTCATGCTTTTCACATATCTTTATCCATTCTCCACCTCAGACCAGTACATTTTAGTACAAAGATTTGTTTTAAAGAGAAAAAGGGTTAATCATTACTTTTTTGAGTTAAATGTGTGGAGTTGATGCTGCCTTTGTCTGGAATGTGAAGGGAACTTTAGTAAGAGACACTGATATAGTAGTTAATGGTGCTGTTTAAATGCTATTTATTGAACAGTTCCACAGTTCACCCTTTAAGGAGGGGAGAGAAATTGAACCATTTGTTTACAATCAGTTTATCTAATCTAAAACTACCAACATTAAAATGCCTTAGCCATAATCAGATAGTTAATGCATAGCATCATTCTGAAGTTTTCTGTATCTTAGCATACTTGGATGTCTTTAGCATTTAACCTTAACTCTGCATGTCCTAGCTTTGCACTTGTGATCTAGGGATAAATTCAGCTTTTAAAAAATGTTGGTTTATGCCTAATGACTACTAAGCACAGTTAATCCCATTTTAATGTATGTTTTGTCTGGAATACTATTCATGTCCCCGAAGGATAGTTTGTAGTGCAGTGTAAGAACCACTGGTTAAGAAATACATAGTTCCAGAGTTTCATCAGCTCTGAGAAATTAGTTCTTCTGAGGGAAAATTACTTTTCTCTTACTTAGTTTTACTGCTATCGAGAATGTGATTAGTCAAGTACTTTTAGGAAACATGTAGATGAGTATGTGTCACGTGTAGGAAATTTTCAAGCAGGATGTATAACCCAAGAAAATAACGTATTTTTGCACGACTGTGTGCATGTTTATGAAACAACACATGAAGGACTCTAAACTTTGTTTATAAAAACAGAAATAAAAGTATTGGCTTAACATAGAAGATCACTGAAGTGTTCCAGACTACTGCCTTTTCTGCTGGAATAACAAATGTAAATACGTAAATAAAAAAATAGAGTTGTGAAATTTTCATCTCATCTGGAAGCAAATGTGATTTCTAGCTCTACTTTTCTGAAATTAAGTATCTGGTTTCTTCTCTTGGTGAAATGTTGTAAATAGAGGTCAGTGTGATTGCTGTACAGTAGATTTACGTAAATATGATAGAGATGAAATTAGGCCAATAAATCAAAACGAACAGTTGTAGTTGCATAAACCCCAAAGTTTTGGGTGCATTCCCAGACATTTTCTCTTCCATTTCATTATGTACAATATTTGCACGCTTTTACCGGATATATTACCTTCCCCCAAAATATTCAATATGGTCCATTGCTGTACAAAGATTTTAGATTAGGTAAAATAATTGGATGACCCTATGTGGCACATGTGTGCTGCCATACAGTTATCCTGAGCACATCAAGTCAAACTACTTATGCGTCTGTAGTTGGGTGATTCAGTCATGAAAACAGGCACCAGATAGAAAATAAGGTGTTTGCTTAAAAAAAACCCACATGGATTTGAGCTTTGGAACACTAATCTAGAGACCTTTTACTGTGCAGAATGCGAACTCCAAAAGCAGTTCTGGAGGAGAAATAATCAAAAAGAAATTGCCAGTCTCATATTGCTAGACCTTATTTCTGATTAGTGGAGTCATTGCTGCCTTATTTTTGATGACGTAACTGAAAAGGAACAGGAAGACCTGATGTTGAAAATCTGACATCCAAGCATGTTTAACCAGTTACAGGAGTCTTCTGTGCAGTGGTTGGATCAATCAAAACATTTGGCGAAACAGCATTTAGAGGGAATTGTGTGAAATATTGGGAGACAGTATGTTTACATACAGAAACTGAAGTTATTCTGTGGTTTGTAAAGTTACTGTCATTCTGAATGGCTTGCTTGCTTAGAAGACAGATACATTTAAATTTATAAAAACATATGTTAAACTAGAATTTGAAAAGAAAAATGGACATTGTTTTATTTATGGTTTTTTTAAGTGTTTAAGTATAAGTACCAAAAGCAACTACATTCTAGATCATGAAACAGAGCTAATGGAGAGGGTACTACATATGAAAGATATTGAAGTTTGTCATAAACAAAATGGTATAGTCAGGCATGTATATTGCATGGCTCAAAAATACTTTTTAGTCAGGTATTTGTCACAAATAAGAAGTCAATTTCTCAGTAATGAGAATGTCATTGATAAGATAGTAAGGTTCAAAAATTATGAGATCCCCCTTGGCTATTTTATTGCATCAGTGCTATCTAAAAACTGTTCTGTGGTTTTAAAATTCCCAACTACGACATGCCTTAAAAGATGTATGAAAAGACAGAAAATTGATATCATTACTCACTTGAATCCTTCCTTCTTTTCTTCTAAGTAAAGGAACTGTTTAAGTTACATACATGTGTAAATAAATGGCTATCTAAACTGGCTTTTGAAGCAAACAGCAGTTTACTATTAGTACAACTTCCCTGATGTATCTGTCAAGTATCTGTTGAAATTGCATGCTATCACAAATTGTTTGTGATAAGTATATTTTAAATCTGAGTTTTATTAGTGCAACTCATAATACTGCTTGTCCTGTGAAAACTGGCATCATTAAGTTCAGTAATAAGGTGGAGGAAACATACTTCTTTTCTTTTAAATACACCATTTCTCCATACCTGCGAAATAGCATGACTCTTAGTATTTTGAAAGACTTGGCTAAAGAATTCGCAGTATTGTATTATTGAGAAAGTCACTGTGTTAAAAAGAACTCAGTAATACATAATCTCCTATCATTATTCAGAGTGGGTAATGTCTCCAGTTGGTGAATATCTGTATCTCTGGTCCAGAACTTGATTCCAGTGCTTCTGCCTTCAGACGTCATTTTGTTCCCCTTTGATCTTTATTGACTCTTTTAGTGGTTCTTTTTTTCTTTCGTGTGACAACTGCAGCTAATATCTAGAGATTAACTGAAGCTAATATTTGAAAATCATATTCTCCTGATTAAAAAAAAAAAAAAGTCTTGTACTATTCCATTCTTTCTAATTGCTTCTCCATATTTTTTTCAATATGAGGTGGGATATTTTCTTGCCTCTGTATGGCTACAGAGGAATCTCTCTTTGAGGTTCACTGGACCAATTCTTCTCTTTATGTTTTAAAGAAGATCTGATGGCTCTTTCCCATGCTAATAATTATGAGAATGGTTTGCTCAACCTGCCAGTTCCTCTCAAACACAATGTAAACAGAGTAGCACCTGTAGAAGTATTAACTATATATAACTTGGTTTATAAAGACCAAGACAGTATGTGGCGGTTCATAAATGAGACCAGAGGTGGCAGTTGCTAACATCTAACAGTGTACTTGTGCTAAAATAACCTTAAATTTGTAAACTAACTGGCACGTGTTCTTGCTGTTACTTAATTGTTTGCAAGTAGAGTTACTTAAATACTATAAAACCATTCGTCACTAATGTGTGGTGACTTTACAAGTAGGGATTGGTCCATTCATTCTTAATTCAGTTCAAACATGTTTGCATCCCTTTTTCATTAACTATTTGCACAATAATGTTATTTCACATAATTGTTAGGAGCTGTTCTTTGCAATGGAACGTCGGCAAAAGAAAAGTTCATATTGCTTAGTATGGGCTTGCTCCAAAGGCCACTAAAATTGATCATAATCGTTCCAATTAATTGTTTATCCCAATCAAACAGAAAAAAGACATCATGCCTAATGACTTACAAACCGAATCATAGCCACAGAAATCCTTGTGAGTGAAGAAAATTATTACATTCATATGAGGAGCTGCTAGTTCTGTTTAACCGTCGGCACTGATAAAATCCTTGCCGATATGATAGCAATGCCAGTTGTTTTAATTATGCATATATGTGATCTCTTTTGGACGTGTGAAAGACGGGGGTATTCATGCAGTCTGAGCATCTTGCTGTCTGTAAATGAAGATTGATGTGAGAGTTGTTTTTAATGTAAACTAATCCTCACTCTTCACACACAGTGGCAGCCTTTCAGCTTCAATAAGCAGTCAGTATCACTGTATCATTGTACTGCTTACCCTCCTGGTGCTGGCCTTTATCTTCACCAATTGAGAATCCTCAGTCTTTCTATTAGGCATAGGGAAAATGGGAAGCTCCCCTGGGTTCTGTTGATGGGAGTGGTCTTGTTACAAGCTCAGGAGCCTTGGACTTTTTATATGGATTTATGCATCACAAAGAATGTCAAGGCCATTTATATTTCTTTGTGAAAAATGACCAATACCAGTAACTAAACTAAAATAAATTGAAAGATTCTGAAATGCCTTTTTTGGCATTTCTCATAAGAAATAAGCATCAGATCATGAATAACTTGTTTTGGTGCTTTTCTCTTTCTTTGGTGCTAGTATTTGACTTTTCTCCCACTCGGAAATCTGTAAAGGTCCATTGAACACCCCAGGGAGCACCTGCTTTTTCAACAGAATTTGCAGACTTGCAGTGAGATATAACTGTGCCAAAGTATGTTATGCAGCTCTGTAGATGGCGTACTTATTTTACACATGTTATGCAAAAGGTTTTATTTTGGCCTTCCTTTCTATTACTCTGATTTCTAGCACTTTCATTCATTCACTTGTTTGCTTGAAAAATTCAGAGCCATCTTGGGTGTTTCCTAAGTTGCACTGTTTTATGAAAGACTTTTATGGATGATTACACCAACTGGTGATTTCTAGAATGCAGCAGATTCTTCTCACCACTATGGTACCGCTTATTTTCCTATGTCATGTATATGTTCAAATACATGTTCATGACAGCTGCGTCATGATTTATGAAGAGGACTGAGTATAAGGGAGAATTTGGCCTGTTAGTTTTAGAGATGCAGCTCTGAGCTAGAGAAGAGCAGTGAAAGTACGTATTGATTGTCAAGTCAATTCTTTCTTTGTCATTTGGTTTTGCAGGTATTATTACCTTGCATTCAAGGCACACGAGACTCCCCTTGGTAGCAGAGAAAACTGTCTGGCCATTTTGGAGAAATCTAAACTAGACAACTGGATTCTTGGGAAAAGCAAGGTAGAGGGTGCTAACACTTTTCTGAAGGATAGTGCCCTTTTAACAAAATATGTCTAATGGTGGTTTGAAAAGTACTGCATGAATGAACAAAAGAGCAAGGAATTTGCTCCAGTTAGCCTCCCAGGTCATGGAGGTGCCCTCTCAAGCCAGCTGAGTTAGTGCTGCAAGAGGAGGGGTGCACTGGGTACCTCTCCAAAGCACATTCTGCACATGGCTGCCTTGATAAGGACATTACATCTGTCAGTGTCTGCTGTGGTAGTGCCTCCCTGAAGTTCCTCCTGCTCCTAATCATGACATGACTGACACTTCACACTCTGACCCATCCTGTGAGCCTGGTTAGTACATTATCCATTTGTGGAGTTTCAGGTGAGATCCTCCTGGCTTTATCAAGAGACTGTGTTTAAAATGGAGTGGATGACTTCTGTAAAAAGGATGTTATATCTTGAGTTGTTTTACAGTGCAAAAAGTAAAAACATGGAGGATTTTCCTGCTCAAGACCCAGAGAAAGTGTATGTAAGCACCCATAGGATTTGCTTCCTGAAGCAGAATGCTGTTAGAAAATATTATGTCTAAAACCAAATTCAACCCAGGATTTATCTTCCCACTATCAGGAAAGGCTATATTTCAAAATTGTTGACAACTGAAAAATCCACCTGGCCAATTTACTTTGTAAAGGGGGTAAATATGTGGTTTATTTTGCAATGGGGTGATTATAATCAGTGGAATAATGAAATTCCACAAGCAGACTGAGAGCAGATACTTGATTCACAAGATTGGTATGATGTATCAGCAACGAGTGTTTTACCAGTTTTCTCAGCAACAGTGCCCTAAAATAGGCTGACATAGGACTAATGAGAAGGCAGAATACAAGAGGTTATGTTACTGCCTGCATGTAAATACTGATTTTGGTTTTGTTCCATTTCAGGTTTTTCTAAAGTATTACCATATAGAGCAGTTAAATTTGTTCCTGCGAGAAGTTATAGGGAGGGTGGTGGTCATGCAAGCCTATATCAAGGGATGGCTTGGAGCAAGGAGGTACAAGAAAGTCAAAGAGAAAAGAGAAAATAGTGCCATTGCCATACAGTCAGGTAAAAGTTCACATTCCCTATTTCACTGAGTGTCTCTGCATTTCAAGCTGTTAAATTGCATGTACATTATTTATTCATTTGTAATAGTTTATTATGAAATCAAAATAACCGGAGGTGCTTTTCTCTTCAGCTAATTGGTGCAAGTAATATTGATTTACCTCTAAGGTGTCATCTTAGTATTTGGTAATATCTTTATTTAAATATTTTAGTATTTTGCATGTGATGCTGTGCGCAAAATGAAAATACTGTTAGGTATGTCTATGCTAGCATGCAGCACATAAATGATACACAGTAGCATGCTCCCCCCTGCCATACATACCAGAATTCCAGACAACATACGTTGTGGAGTGAGGCTAATTATCGGTAATTTAGCAGGCTTCCTTACATTGAATTTAGGGAGCTGTGTGGGAAGGGTTCTTATGCTGACATGATTGTGCACCTTTGCCTTTTGGGTTAGGACATCAGTGAGCACATGGTGACAATTAAAAATTGGATGAGTGAAGCGGTGTTTGAAGTTGTGGGGATGTCAATGCTGCAGTCGTGAACCCAGAGTTCAACATGTGGGTGGGTGGGGAAGAGGTGTTGGGGGTAGGGACTGAGGTGGTTATGGCAGGAGGGATGAAAGTTTCAGCACATCTCTGACTCTGTAAACTCTGTAGCACTTCCTTAAATAAATGTAATTTCCAGCACATGGTTTTGTATTTTTAGCCTGGAGAGGATATGAAGCTCGCAGGAAGTACAAGGAAATAAGGAACAGAAGAACTGATGCTGCTATACATATTCAAGCAGGTAATTAAAACATTATTCCAATTGCCAGCACTTATTTTGCTGTGGCTGATTTCATGTGTCAGTGTTTATAGCCAAGAGAAATACATACAGTGCAAACAAAAGCTATCAAAAGCATTACTTCTGATCGTTTGTTCTTCAGTATCAAATGACATCAGTGACAGGTATCAGGCACTTTGGGCTTTTTGTAAGTACTTCTCTGGAAACAAAACATACTGGTTAAAAGCTGTTGAGTTAATTCTTTAAGATTCTTCTGAGCACAATCAGTATGATTCAACTATATGTAGGGCTGGCATGAAGCACTGGATTATTTGACTAAAAGTGCGGATGGGAGGCACTGGACATGCATTTCTCTGTCTTTGTGTCAAGCTCTGATCTTGGCAGGTTGCCTGGTTTTTGTTTTGACTACTTGCTGGGTTTGCCAGCTTTGGCCAATCTTTTGACTCTCTGCCAGACTCCTATGCAGCTATATCAGTATGAATTTGAATAAACTTTAAAGAGATTATTGGAGGAACAGGCCCATAGGGCTGTGTAGGTCTCTAGTAGAGAGCAGGGTACCATATGGCACAGAAATCTAAGAACCAGGGCCGGGAACTCAATGGTGTTTTCACATGCTGCCAATATGAAGCAGCCTTCATATGATGCAGTGTAATACACCTTCCCTGTCCAACCCCAGGCTGAACGACTGTAGCCGATCAAAAATGAGTTGTAGCAAATGTGTTTACAGATAAACCAAGGTACCACCTTTATTCTACCAGCTTCCTATGCTATAATTCCTTAAACTTTGTCTCCTCTGTATTCTGTATTATGTAGTCTAAAGTCAATCTGAAAAAGATGTGTTCTAAATATTCTTTTACTTTGTTCTGAAGCCATTTCCAGTAAATTAATTTGTTTTTCTTTTGTCTAAGTTTGCTACTCTGAAATTAAGCATCTCTCTGACTTCCAGCAGCAAACAGAATACCAATCTAGTTACAGAAAGGAACAGAGTATTATTAGGATAAAATAGTAATTTATAGCTTTGCATGCATACTGTTATGTAGAATCATGAACTATAGCTTTAGGGTCAAATGCAGAATATACTATTAAGTGGAAAACTGTTAAGGAGAAATTTTTTTCTCCCATTACAACAAGCACTGAAGGACTACATAAGCACTCTCCCCTTCTTCCTCGCCTTTGTGTTGTTATTTTCTATTGTTTTCATGATAGCAAGACAGTAGATCTTAAAGTACCCACTGCTACTATTTTCTGGAGTGTTTGCTACATTTACACTTAGCTATACCTGAACTTCAATTTTCTGACTTAGAACAGCCTTTTGCCATTAAAAGGAAAGCGAAACAGTTGACCCATCACTGTCCCACTATTACCAGTTCCTTAAGATGGGAATTACCTCAGATTC
>NW_009637494.1:0-9394 GCF_000690535.1 Cariama cristata | reverse complement strand
AGGAAGCTGGTGTGTAGCAGTATCACTTGGAGACTGTAGGAGACATTCTGCCTTAGAGTTTTATCCAGCCGGATTTCTTCGGTGTGTAGGAGATGCATGCTCATTTCTAGCTCTTCAGAGAAAGCAACTGATCTATTCTGCTGTTTGCACACATGGGAGAGATTCAGAGCTGTGTTCCTTCCTGCCATCTCTTAGACACTGCATTGAACATCACAGAGCAGAGGCAGTGTACACATAGCCCTGAATTTGGACACTTCTGTTGAGCCCTTTGGACCTAATGCTGGAGGAATGCTGTTAACACTGTTCCCACCAACATACACACTGTCTTCCTTTGTAACCTGGCACTCGACGATTTCAGTGATCAGTCTGGGTGAATAAGCATTAGGACTATAGGGTTAAGAATGACACAATGCACCTTTGTATTAATTAGTCTGTCTGCTCCTCCTATCTTTGGCGCTGCACTCAAATAATAATAATAATAACCCTCAACACATTTCTGTCTGCCTTTGGAAACTTATATCTAGGACTTCTTATTTGAAAATTATTCTTGTGTCATTTTCTCTTCTCTACATGCTAATTGTTCTGTGTTTCCAATCAAAACTATGCTTGGTAATGGTGGCCATTTTCCAGGTTTTAAAATACATTGACAGTCTTTCTGTTGTTTACATTGCACTGTCCAAGTGCCTAGTGACATGGAGACAAAAGCAACTCCAAATCTCTCCCTTCCCTGCACATCTTATAATGTAAGTGTTTAGTTCAAGGCAGCTTTTCAGTACAATGGAGTATGATCACCTTTTTTTTTTTTTTTTAAATGAGCCATTTCAGGCAGTGAGATGGATTGTTTGCATTTGTGATCCAGATATTAGCAAAACCATATAATTAAAATATATGTACTTCCCTGTCCTTTCCCTCCACCCCACCCCCCAGCTCAAGCAGGCCTTGAAATTTAGGAAGCATTTGGCTTACATGTTTCTACAGAACAGCGCATATTGAAATTTGTTTTCCTTTCATCTCTTTCCCAATAAAAGCAGCCGTTCGGCTTATCCCTTTAGCTTCCTCAGAACTTCCTTTCAGAATTCCCGATCTATTACAGCACATTCACATACCAGAAACAAGATGCCTTTTCATGCTGTCAACCTTTTTCATCTGAAATGTAAATTAATTCTTGCTGGTACGCTTTGACAGAGATCAAAGTAGGGGTATTAACCTTATTGGGCCTTCTCTTCATCAGAATCAGTTCCAAAGACTGCAAGGGTAGTGTTAGGAGGCCAGTCTTCACTGTTATCTATGGCCCTCCTCCAGGCAGTCCTCTGTCTACAAGTCAGCATTTCAAAGGCACTGATTTCTTTTGTAAATGACCTTATCATTACTTTAAACTGTGTGAAAAATGATTTGCCTGAATAATTCTTGCAGGATTATCCTGCTCATTTTAATTGTGGGGGACTTCATTCAGATTCCAGGATATTGTTTAAGTGGTTTTGACAGCAAGTGATCATAGCCTGATATAAAGGAGGAACACAGCTCCTGATTGGAAACCTCTTGACTTGTTCAGATTGTTCATTTCTTGCAAGTCAGTCTTTGAGGTAGGCTGCATTTGCATTTTAAAAATAAACAGATGCCTTTCAAATACATGAGCTGGTGGTCTGGAGATCTCTGTGGGCCCAGCAGTTCACTATCCATTGAAAAAATGTTGGAAGAAAAAACAAACTTAGAAAAAAAAACAACCCTCACAATATACATGAGGATACAATTCCTGAGTGTATTATATTACACGAAAAAGTCATTATTTCACATGGGGGGAAAACACCCTTGCTAGGAAACAAAATATTTGTGAATTTAAATTAGGTGGCGAAGAAAAAGCTACCCTACATCACAGGTTCTCAGAATACACAGATATTATTAGACTCATGGCTAAAATGGTACACAGAGTTCACAAGGTCTTCCCTACTTCTTCCAATCACACTTTCCCAAACTGTGAGGGTTAGAAAATGCTGATTTTTAACTTAGAGACGAATTGTAAAGAATAGTTTTGTGTAAAGTGTTTGAGTTAACAATACTTTGCACTTTTGAGTATTTCTTTGTAATTGGGATTTGTATTGTTTTGATTTATGTCTATATAAAAGGAAAAACATTTTGTTAAAATAAAGATTTTTTTTTAAATTGTGATGCCAGATTCACAGCTGGTTTAAATCAGTGTATATTCACTCAATCATCTAACTGAAATGTTGCTGCACTGATTTACCTCACATGCAAGTCTCATTTAATGTTTCTTTGTATTAGAATAATGCATTAATTAGAATTTAAAACAACAGATAATACAATTATAAAAGTGCATTTTCTAGTTATGATAGCATGTATTTCCATGCAGTGTGACTGTTGTCCCGAAAGACTTAAGGGAGGATTTTAATCTGGTTATTTCATTTGTGAACTGACATTGCCAAAATGCCAAATGAGTGGTGCATGCAATTCACTTAGATCTGAGGTGACATCACTGGATTCATTTTAATTAGGCCCACTTTAGCCATCTGGAATATACTGTGCAGCTCTGGTCAGGACTGAGTTTAACTATGCTTCCAGAGGTGAAAGGCAAATGACTAATCTATTGAGCCACCATCTCCTCCTCCAACACGTGCTCGCACACTCACCATATGTCTGATTGTATTGGAAAATTCTTTATCAAGAACTCAGTATTTGGGCTCTTTTTTTTTTTTTAAATAAAAAGTGATGGATGTTCAGAAGGAAACCAGATGAAGCATCCCTTTGTAAATCGCTTGCTTTCTGCAACTTCTGTCCATGCGGTGTTACTCACTATTTGCATATCTCTAACATGTGCTTCTGGCAAAATTTATTCCATTATAATAAAACAAAGAGAGCCAGAGAACAGCTGTAATTTACTATTTTACGTTTATAATAAATGTAAGCTTTTAATAAAAGTGTTACCTTTGGGATTTTCAACAGCAAAGATTTAATGTTGGCTTCAATAGAAGACAAGGAAGTATGTCTTGAAAACCCTATATTTATCTGTCTATTTATATCACTATGTACGTGTGTATGTACATGTGTTTGGCTAATGCTGTTGTATAGATCTAAGAATTACATGAATAAAATGTTCCAAAAACTTCTAAGTACTTTATATCTAAAAATACATGTTTTTTAAAATCTTCCTGAAAATAAGAACCATTTAGTAGCAGATCCAGTTTTACTTTTTTATATCATTAATTTTCTTCCTTTTAACTACATTGGCAGTGTAAGAACCATTGAAGCCATGTATGTGTTTCTCTTAATTTCAGGTGAACTGACTCATTGTATTACCTTGATTTCACATTCAAGGTAAACCAGACTGGTTTGTACAGGCTGCACAGCTTTGGTTAACTTTATTCTTCCATCTCTTTGTGTTCTGTACTAGCTTAGGGCATCCAGTAATTCTTCACTTTTAGTATCTATCTCGAGTAACCATTAAAAGTCTGCTGCTCATGTGCAGGGAACATGTTGGGAAGAGTGGGAAGGCCTTATGGTTTTGAGGTATGAGGTCCTATATTCTATCCCCATCTCTGAGCTAAGTTCTGTTGATGTGAATACATCTGCATATCGTTTTGGTTTTCTCTCTTGGTTTTGAGATGAAAAGGAGACCAATCTTACTGTATCTCATGCCCTTACTAAAATCAGGAAGGGACAACAACATACATTGTCCAACAATATGTTGGAAAACATATTCCTTTCCCTTGCTGATATTGGCAAAAAGTTTCACAGTCATCATCTTTTTTTTTTTTCTTTGACCAAGTCTCATCAGAGACTGTAATGCATGGTATTTAAAAAACCCTGTGTCCAAGTGGTGATGTGCATCAGTTACACCAGTCCTGATGGCAGCCTTGGTGAGTCTTCCTAATAGTCACTGCTTGTTACTGATAGTTACTACTTGTACATGAGAACTCATGACCTGCTTTCTCGTAATGCTTCTGCTGGAGAACTTAAGACAAGAGCTGTTTTTTTGTGCTATTAAACAGGCATCACCCAATATCCATCCACAGTGAGAGGTGAAAGAGGGGAGGAATTCATGGGACCCAGCAAAGGATGTGACTCTCCATCCCTTTTATTATTCATTAGAATTAATTTGGCATGGATTGAAGATTCATGGGCTCCAAATCCTCTCAAATGTTGTTAGTTAAGCTGCTGAATGCTCTTTTAACTAGGCAAATTAAGAAAGTGGTATGCTGTTTGTAGCAAATCAACTTCCGATTACAAACTACCATGATATCTTCTATTCAGCAAGTATGAGCTTTCATTTCCAAGTTGCTGTTATATGCTCTTTTAGGTGATGTTACAGATTAAAAATTAGTCTGTGTAGAAAATGTCTGCTTCACATGATTTTTTTTACGACTGAGAATGAATCCTTCTGCTGTTTAAAATACTACTTCAGCTCCTTTCTTTATACTTCTTGTATAGACCTGTGATTGTTTAGCTTTGATCTTTCTACATTGTGCTTCACAATTTGCTCTGTAACTATATATTTCCTATGGGAATCAGAAGGAAAATGCCTGGACTTTTCCTATCTGGAATTGTGCGACATTGTGTGTAATGTATATGCTTTGGTATTTAGACCTTAAAACAAAGGTTTTTAACTGCAAGACACCGAATTTCAGACTCCCTGAGGTAAATATGTTCTTGGGTTGCTAGGTGCTGGAGTGGACAGAAAACTCGCTTTGTGTGAGAATTGATCAGTACAAGAAGTAAAAATCCATGTCCTAAATTGTGGCACATCAAACATTTAACACCAAGTTACTAACAGAAGTGCTAAAATTAAGTTAATTTCCTGTGTTGCTTTTCAGATCCTGTCATCTTTGGCTGTGTAAAGATCAGGGTTAAAGATACTATTGCTGGAAAGTTTGGAATATAGACTGGATAAGGTGAAAATGAGGTGACAGCTGGTAATCATTCTTCTTCAATGATGCAGTGATTGTTCATGGAGCAGTAGCAACATGAGTCTGCTAATTTCACACTCTTTGAGCCAAGTGCTTAGTGTCAAAACCAGCACCAGTCAGTAATGCAAATTGCTGTGATGGAGCAGCTTCCCAGCCTCTCAGACTCCCCCAGTAGAATTCTCTGCATATGCATTTCTTTTGAAACATTATAGATCCAGTTAATAAATGTTGAAAAGATGCAGTCCTACTAATGCTCAGTGAAGCTTTTGAGAGAGACAAGTTTGTTTATCCTGCTACTTCAGTTATCCCATGAGTCAATGGAAAAGTAGGAAAAATACAGCCGTTTACCTGTCAGATCCAAAGTATTCTGGAGGAATGTTAGAAACCCGCCTGTGGAAAGGTTAAGTTGAAGAGTTGATTTTGAAAATATGTATGGAAACAAAGGACAGTGTAAAGACTATGTTTATTAAATCAGATATACCAGGTTTTATGTAGTGAATGAGGGAAAGACCAAATTGGTTATATTGACATTAATAAGAGTCGCTGGGAAAAAGAAAAATAATTTTAAAAAATAAAATCATAGTAGGTATCAGAGTTGATTTTATAGATGCATACATGCAAAGAACTACTAAAAGTTGAGAAATTACTAAGGAAGAACCTAAAGTTTATCTTATTAGTTCATTTGTTTCAGTGCTTCTTTATCTTTATAGTAGTCCATCTACTGACTGATAGTCAGCATGTTTCAGCTGCAGAGAGGTGGCTACTGGCCAGCTGTCTCTGCTGCCAATATCAGAGTAGGCTCCTTGTCTGGTCAGTAGGGGATAGTTAAGGATTGGAAGCCTGATCGCATGGGGCAAGCGAACGCTTGCCTCATCTCTGCCAGATAGGCAGACTTTTCCAGTCTGATTATTAAGGACGGAAAGTTCCTCAGCTTCACGGTACCTGGAGCTCTGTATTTGGTACAACACCTCAGCAGGCCCAACTTCTGTCATGCCTTCTGTAAAGTGAATGGTTATTCATTTTAGTAACCTCTCATTAAAAGGCAATTTTTGGTGCTTCTTACCCTAGAAACCTCAGTAGCACTGAAATGCTTAGATTGTTATGGTGCATTGCGTGCCACAGCTCAAACTGTTCAGATGGTTTTAATTTTCTTATATTGCACAAATAAGTGCAATACCACATATTTTTGTGGAAATAGGTGGCTGAAAAGAAGACCATTAACACTATACGGGAATTAAAATAGAAACAAAGGGAATAGTTATAGACCTTTCCTAGAGCAGATGCAATCGGGGTAGCTCCATTTTGTTTCCTCTACCATCTTTTCATTATGCCAAAAACCCCATGAACGGGGAGCTAAATTTATAAGAGTAGTTAAATGGAAGAAAAGGGAAATGAATCAATTATAATTTGGTAATAATTGAGGGATTGCAAATTCTACAGGGCCTTTATTCTCTGTTGTGTAGGTAATACCTACTTCTACTGTTTTCATAAAATCAGAGGTGTGAGATACAGGGAAAACTTGTTAATCTTCTGATCAACTTCTCTGTTCTCAATTTCTTCTACTTCCTGCTTTCTCTTTGTAATTTACAATGTTATCTTGACTCTGATCCTCCATGAGGTTGCCCCAGGCCCCATTTCTGTGCCTATCATCTGTCCTATTGTAATATTTAACACTGGACTCTAGGAACCCCAATGAGAGGACTCTTCTCCTCTTCCTCTGGGTAATTAGCCCCCAGAGTAACTTTTGCACCTGTTTAGTGTGCTTAAAAGCTTTTCCTGGACAGGGAAATTATTTTTTTCTTCAAAATCATATTTCCTGATCTTAGCTTGAATTTTCTTTTACTGTCCCACTGTTCAAGTTGCAGTCCTGCTAGACTAATAAACAGCTCTTTTCCCTCACAACCCTCAGCCTTCTTATTCAGCAACCACTTGTTGTGCACTTCAACTATGGTGTTGATGCTGTACTTACTTTCTTTGTTATTCAGCCTTTTCTCCCCTTTTATCAAGGTATTTCTACTTAAAATAATACGTGAAATAAACCCTCCAAAAATAAAATTTAAATATTTGTGGGTTTAAGTGTACATTGTAATACTTTTTAGTCCTTTATCCTCAGTGCAGTATGTATTGTTATCTGTGGTTTGTGCTGGAGCTTTATTACTAACTGCTCACAGGTGTCAAGAATGCAAGCAAATTCATGTCAGATAAAACTACAGAAGTAATTAAGTTATTTAGGTACCCAAATCCAGAGACAGTCTATGGAAATAAAGGATGTAGGTATCTTCAAAATGTTATTCGTTGCCATTTTCTTTGCCGTCTTGTTTCACTGCATGCATGCTACTTCATTTAGTATTTCTAGTGATTGGTTTGTACTGCTCTTTTTTTTATGAATGGTATAAATTCCAATCTCTGTAGATTTTTTCCTGATTATTTGTATGAGGAATATTTTAAATGTTTTATTATGGTTATAGTTAATTGAAAAATAGGAGAAGACATTATTAATTTTCCTAGTTTTAATTGAATATACCTGTCCCTGGCTCCTCACCCCGCTACCCCACAATAAAAGCCGATAAACCTTCAGATTCTGACTAGCTCAAGTCACGGGAGTTGTGATTAAAGAAGGTGTTTTGGGAGTAATTTTCTACTATGTATTTTAATACATTCTAAGCTGTATTCCTATTTAAATTAGACATGTTCTTATTTTGAGGCATGTTTTCCTTGCCTGGGCTGTGCCAGGTGGTCGCTATAATAGTGAGAGTGAAAGGCTCTGTATAATTTTCAGCTGTTGTTAACATTGCAAACATTGGGGCCACCCCTGTGAGGTGCTAAGTGTTCTTTCTGTCCGATGGTTCAGTAAAAGTTGAGGGCATTCAGCTCTGCACTGCAGAGCCAGGTGCCAGTCTGCATTTCAGGCTCTGCAGAATTTTTCTCTGATTCATAACTATGTTTTTTAGCTTTCAGGGGATATATTGTTCGTAAAAACTACACAAGATTGAGAAACAACACTGGCTGTGTAGCAGATCCTCAGCTTATGAGCAGCTGCTCTACTTTTGATTTTGGCTGTGAAGAGCCCTGGTGAGTTGAATCCTTTGCTGTCCATTATCTAACAGAAGTCATTTTCCACACAATGAGATCTGAAAGGAGCAGACGTGTCATCGTGATTCAGCCAGCTCTTAGGGAATCTGGCATTTTCTGAGGATAGGCACCTGTAGGTTAGCCAGTCGTGTGTTCCCCCCCCCCGCCCCAGCTTAGTCATCTCAATGTTCTCCCAGTGAGCGGAGTTAGATTTATTTGTGATGCCGTTTATCCTGGGTTGCTGTCCTATTTCTGTGCTCTTCTTGGAAGTACCCAGAACACCGTAGATTGCAGACAGGATTGCAAGTGCTCAGCATTTCAGAATTGACTGCAGTGCATGTTATTAAATTCTGAAGAGTAGAAAGTTACTCTTCCATGTCTGTAAAGCCCCATGCAGACCAGCAATGAGATAAGGAAAAAAGCTGTAAAAAGCAGTTGGACAAGTCACTGACAGAAAGCCTAGGAATATTGTAAACCGTAATAGTGGTGCCCTCCTCTTTGCAGAGGAAGGGTATTTTAACCTTCCTTACCAATGGAGTCACCCCAGACGAATGTCACCCTGACACTTCCTTCAGTACAAGAGGCAAGAGGAATTTGTTATGTCTTCAGCTGTTGTCAAAGTCTGTCTCTCCAACAGTGTTCCAGGAGAGGTGGCTGCATTTGCTGGATTAATCCCTTTGATTAAGAAGTTTCAGTGACTAAGAGTTGTAAGATCTCTCCTGCTGTGGCATGGGCATGAGGACATCTCAGTGCTTCTTCCAGTCCTTATTTCTGTTATTTCATATGCTTCCTAAATAGCATATAAATGCAGGTTCTGTTAAACTACTTAAGAGTTCTCTGAGGAAATCAATGACTTGCTTGACTGTAACTAGATGCTGTTATTCCATTAAGAAGGATTTTTTTTTTTTAATAAGTTAACTTCTCCAAAATGGTATTTCTTCCTCTGTGTATACTCATAACATTGAGCTAGGCATGTTAGCATGTTAACTTCCATGCTAACTTTGGCTGATTTAGATTGAATAATGTCTGCTACATGCTCTGGTGCATTATTACTGGTGTTTAAAACCCAGTGTAACCGTCACTTCAGCAAAGCCACCGAGGCGAAGGGCTCTGGAGCGGAGGGACCGTCCCAAGAGCGGCAAAACCGCTGAGGCACAAGCCCGGTGGGAGGGAGAGGGTGCCCCAGGCCCACCCCCAAGGGTGACGGCGACCCAACCCCCGCACGTACATAAGCAGCCCTTAGGGAGCGCGAGCGACTAGGGGTGCGGCAGTTCGCGTAGGCCGGGGGATAAAGCTCTGACAGCTCTAGAGGTAAACCCTCACCGGTGGTCATTGCCTGCCTAACTAGAGGAGGCCTAACGATGGTTTCTGCTCGGCCGAAAGCTGTCGCCAGGAGGAATGTG
>NW_009637493.1:0-27579 GCF_000690535.1 Cariama cristata | reverse complement strand
CACGCCCGCCAGCTCCTTCAGTATCCTTTAATATCCTTTAGTATATCCCTAATATGAAGGATGAGATTGTAATAATCTATATTGTAGGCACTTTGTACTATTATATTCTTTTTATGCTGAAATAGATACTCTTAATCAAATCTTGTTCTTCCCTCAGTACCCTCGTGGTTCATTCTTCTCAGCCTTCCCCCATAAACTGATGCATAGCACTTGATACAAGACTTGCATCCAAATCTCCCTCAAATGTGAGTATTAGGTGGTGAATGGTTTTTATGCAGATACTTTCTAAATGGGAAAACAAGTCCATGGAGTTTTGTTTCAAATTTAGAAAACAGGTCAAAAGTTAAAAGCATTGAAAAACACTGTTCAGTCTTGCCTCTGGTTGGAAGATAAGGTAAAGATGAAGAACAATTCCTACAGTAGTTCTGCATACGTGGTAATTTATCTAGAAATAATACGCAAGTATTATTCTACAACAGCAAATCCAATAAACAAAAATTGTAAGCTTTTTGCTGTCTTTAAGTATTGGGATAGTAAATTTAGCTGGTGGAAACTGGGAAAAAAAAAGAAAATAATCGGTCATATAGCTGTGTATGTCCTTTTGAACTAGTTTCTTGCTTAACATTACTTCTCTCTCTAATTTCCAGGACACGCGTGAACTTTGTTCTTAACTTAAAAATAGGATAAAAACTAAAAAAAAAACCCAAAAAACTAAACCGCAACTTTTAACCAGGGTTCACAAATCAGTGTTAGTTAATTTCTGCCTCATGAAAACTACAATATAAATGTTTAAAAGTTATTTGCAGTTTTTTGTAACTTTGAAGTGCACAATGCAGATGAGAAAGCTATTAGTATTTCTGAATAACTGCTATGAGAACTAATCAGAGGTCAAAATGTATTCTACAGCACTTTGACATTCCTGCCTCCGATATGTTAATGTGTTGTGTCAATGTTCCGTTTTACTGTGTTAATGCATATGAATATGTGGAACCAACCTGAATTGGTTTTATACTAGACAATCCTAACTGTAGTGTGGATCAAACAGTACAGTTTTTCTACCAAAAAAGAAAAAAAGAGCATGGCCTTTACGGTGCCCAGTCTTAAAAGACACATCTTGTGCCTGAGGTCCCTGGCAAATTCCGGAGCCTCTCGGTGCTTTACAGAGCAAGTGAAGCAGAGCTGGTAAGATTCTGCTGCGTAGTATAGGTGGGAGTATCCCTGTGTCTTCATATAAAGACCAGAATATTCTGTTCTTGAGACACCTTTGGGCCAGCTCTGATAGGGCTGCTGAGGGTGTGCAGGTATTAACCTGTAACTAGATTGACATTTGTCATTCTTCCCAAAGGTAATGACTACTTACACGGCTCTTCTGTCTGTAATGCTAGCGCAATCTGCATCGCACTGCTCATCTGTAAAATAGCTCCCGTCTCTTTAGTCAGTTTTTCAAACAGTGGAGAGAGGCATGATGGAAAAGGGCTGGAAATAAGGATCAAGGAATTCTAGGATTTACATGGGCCACAGCAAGCATATATAAATTGTAGGCATTGCAAAAAGGAGTAGACCTTAAAGCAATCTTGAGCGTTGACCCTCAACCTACTGGATTCCTATGGAATTTTTAATTTTCCAGTAAAACCTGCTTTTGGTACTGTTTTATATTTCAGTTTTCATAATGGTTGTGAAAAATACACGTGGTATGCTTTGAGACATGGCTGTCTAGGCCAGTGTATGTTGGTAGGTGGAAAAAATCTTGGAAGCGATGAATGTTTGGAGCAAGCAGACGCTAGCCATAGCTACTCAGATGGTGACCAAAGCGCAAAGCAAGGGTACGTGTGTTCTTTTGGATCACACCACATTGACGGCTGGCAACCGTGCACATAAGCTTGTCTGATAAGGCTGAAACCAAAGTCTCAAGTGAGAGCAATGCTGTGTCTTGCAGCTAGTGAGAGCACGTAAAGGTGCTTGAACTGGTATCTGAACAGATAGTGTGAGTTAATCATTATGAATTGGGCGAAGGTGATGCCTAGTCCTCAGGTCTGGCTTAGGTGGTGAAGGTAATCCTCCTCTAAAGAGGGTGGGTTTTGAAATGTGCGGTAATGCAGCAGTTAACCCTAATGACAGATATATATTTGCATAAACCAAGTAAATCAGTCAGATTTTGCCTATGGCATGCAATTTCTGTGGAGGGATGCTGTGTATAAGGATGCTGCGGAAATGGTGGCATAAGTTTTGCTGCCTTGGGAGAACTGAGGCTCCAAAGACAGGCAATTTTCCTTCCTTCCTTCCTCTTATTTGCTGTTTCAACTAGACCCTTTCACGCAGCACACTCTAAATCTGTCCTAGGACACCACAGGTTTTATCTGGGAGTCCAAAGTCTTGAATCTTATTTTAGCTCTTTTAATGGGTAGCTTTTTGCTATGTCTGTTATTGTACTTACCTCCAAGGTAGGCTATAAGGAAATAGCATGCCAAAGAAAAGTGCAGTTACTTGTAAAGATGATGGCTGTTACATAGAGATCAAGTCTTTTTTTTTTTTTTTTTTTTTCCCACCAGCAGCTGTGAAAAATGTCTTTGATGATATTACATTCTGAATCAGAACAGGTATAATCAGTATTGCTGATGTGTTGTTTTGCTAGTTAATACTGGAAATTAATTCAGAAAGCTTCCAGTTTCAGTCCAGACCAGTAGGCTTAGAAACGATTTAACATGTTACAAATGTGGGTTTGCAAAGTGTCTGAAGTTCTCTGGCTCTTCTAGATATTGAACTATTATTGAAAGAAAGTTAATTTTTAGATTGATTGCTGTATTTCAATGATTATACAGGTGACCTCAGATCTAGCTTTAATAATTTCCTTTCCTGAATTTCTCTTTAAATAGTTTTCTCAAAATTTTCCAGTTGTCCTTATGTAAAGAAAGTAGTCGATGTCGCTGAATCTGAATTGCAAATTGAAGAATGCATGCAAGATAACAAAACTTAGCTGTATGGATGAAGACGGCATCCCTAAGTCAAGAACCAAATTGGACAAATACTTAACCATTTAAAAATAGTGCAAATTAGTTGCGGTATTTCTGGGACTTGATTATTTAACTCCTATTGGCTTCTGGGATGTCAAGCGGGTGTGAAAAATAAAAAGTTCCAAATAAATAAAACTTAAGAAAACACTATATAGAAAGATTAAATATTAAAACTGAACTTAAATAATCAGAATTTCTGCTTTTGCTTACTGTTTCAGGCATTACTAAAGAAAAACATTCAAACCACAAAATTGTCAAGACCCCAAAACAGCAGAATAGTCTTTATTTACAAAGTTCTGCTTTTATTTATGAATAAGAAAATATTAGGAAATTGTTGAATAAAAAAGCAAGCAAACAAACAAAACCCCAAGAACCAGAGTGTAAGTGATTTTTTTTTTTTTGAAAACAGAAGACATGTGAATTTTTCCTGAGATTTTGTTTATATACATTGTCAGGTGCCCTACACAAACACACAAACCCCACATTTTATTTTCCTGATAGTCCTGAGGGCACCTGCATGAGGACTTTGTTTTAGGCTTAGGAAATGAAAATTGTGATGATCACTATCAGAAATGATTACATAAAGCTTTAAGCCATATGCCACCAACTTCGGCCAAAACCATCTGTTCTAACTATATGATTGCTGCTTTTATTATCTGTAAATACATGAAACAGACTCAACTGTTGCAACTGTCTGTGAATACAGGTCATCCGAATCTTGAATGCTTCAGTGATGATGGCAATTTCCTCCGCTGACATCCCAGCCATTCCAGACCCGCTGGTAATACGGAAAACGGTAGTCAGTGGGGTGCTGGGGTGCTTGTTCTCTGCATCCTGGGACGCTCTGCAGAATGATGCTGATCTCTGCAGCCTGAGCCTCGCTGCCCACATTTGACTGCTGCCATACTTAACGCAAGGCGCTGTCAAAACTGCTGACAGCTTTCTTCCTTTGTTCTCAGCTACTACATTGCTGACCTGACCTGCATGAATCAAGTATTTTATATTCCGGTCAACAAAGTTATATTTACTGATTCTAGCTTGGAAGTAACTGTGAAGTAAGAAAGAAGGAGATGGCAGCAGGGACAGTATCCATATAAGAATGAAACAGGTTTGTGTTCGTTATGTAGGGTTTCATTTTGTATCTAACCTGGTCTAGTTTAGCTGATGTTGCAGATGCAAATAAAAAGTTTTATCTATTCAGCTCCAACAACGTAGATAACTGTCTTCTGTAGGCATCATCTAATTGTGCCTTTAAAAAGCACAGTGATTGCAATATATGTCACAGTTGATTTAATAACTTTCTGCCTTTCATAACTCTGGCAAGATGTCTGCCAGTTTTGAAGGTAAACCTACAAGTTCCACAGTTGCTGCTTCCATGTTTTCAGTATGAATTAGACTACACATCCTCGATGGAGATCTCGTTTTGCTTATTGTTGATTTGCAAGTTATTAAGGCTTTATGATTGAATGTTGGTTTTTTTTTTTCTGTGAACTACAGTGATTGGTCTAAAATACTTCTCAGCTTCTTCCCTTTTTTAAGTATTATGGTTTTGAGAAGAAGTATTAGTGCTTCATCTGAAATGTGTGCTGCGGGCCGTGAACTTGTCACTAACTCACCACAATCATGCTAAATGCAGTCTACCTTATGTATAGATTTTAAACTGCATAAATGCAATTTATCCTTATAACTTTCCAACTTTTCCTTTACTTTTAACTCTTTACAGTCCTTCCCTCAAAGTTCAAACCATTATTCCACTGGAAGATTATGCCTGGCAGTTCTGTAAGAGGCTCCCCTGCCCACGTAGGCAAAATAATGACAGCACGCTAGTTTAAAATCTGTTCCTGGGCAAAGGAATATACAGTTATAATGGGTAGCTAAGAGCGGCATTTCAGTCATAGACGACATGCATTCCATTTCAGCTAGACAAGCAGTCGTGTTAATCCTACAAGCCTCAACAGTTCTTTGGGTCTGAAGAATGTTCAGCATTTTACATGTGACTATTAAATACTTAATTTTTTTAGCCTGTTGTAACTGTCTTCACAGCTTTTAATTTTCTTTCTTACCTTCTGTGATCATGTTAATTTCCTATCAAATACCAGAAGCGGTAACCTGATGTAAGCCTAGGTCTGCATAAGCCAAGTGATGGTATCTGCAATTTCAGTGAACGTAGTTACAGTTGTTTAGTGCATGCGTTGGAGACTTAGGAGGTGCGTAACTGCCCTCAGAGTTAATGGAAGGTGACCATGTAAAATCCTTCTGCAACAATAAGCAAACAGATCCCTAAGAATGAAACTCCAGTACTTCGTTGCCATGCAGTGCTGTATAATAACTTACATCAGTCTCTTCGTTACAATCTGCTAGCTTTTTAAAAGATTGAATCCTAATTTTACAGCGAACAGTACATCTGGTAACGCAAGGTCAGAATCTGCCCTTATTCTGGAGACCTGGAAGGTGGTCTTAGAGTTAAGGCAGCGGAAGGTGAGTTCTGACCTGGCTCTTGCCTTTCTTGGGTGACAGTGGACGAAGTGCTTAACCTCAGTTTCTCAATAATAAAACATATTTAATCATCTCATGTTCAATTACTGTTTCAGTGCTCAAAGTCCTATTCCTTGAGCTTTTCTTTAGAGAAACATTTTTGTTCAGCTACCTCAGACACAAGAAGATTCATTAAGCAATTGCCGATGTTCACTGTAGATGAGTGGAAACTGTTGTTCTGAACCCTTAGATCCTGTCTAGACGGTTGTTACCAGGTGGTCTAATGCTTGTATTCCATAAGATGTGCCATGTGCTAGACACTCTGGAAAACTGTGGTGAATGTTCTTACTGAAAATACATGAGAGTTTGCCTAACCTAACAGAATGGGGAAAATGGATGAAGGGAAGAAATGGTGGAATAAAATGAGGGAGGCACAGTGTGCTGCTCTAGTTGGTTCTTCCAGCACGCTCTGAGGCTGAGAGCAGTCTGTATGAAACCAGGAATGTTATCTCTAATACCATATGTGTGTTTTTTCTGAAGCACTAAACTGTAACTCTGTTCTCATATGCTTCCCCCTCTGCTGACTCTCAGTACAGAGCTGGTTGCATTTGAAGGCTACTTTTTAAAATTTATGGGATATCTTTCTGTAACTCCATTTAAACAAATATTTGGGGATGCTCAATAGAAAATCAAACAGGCAGAGTTTCCTGGATTATCTTTGGAATCCGTTTTGGAGAGAAAATTTGCGTGTATGTATTTCCGTGTGTGGCAAAGGGTTCCTTTAGCCACAAGGTGAAAAATACGGAGCATCATCTCCACTTTGGAAATCTAATATTCCGATTCTTTGGCAAGAGATTATAATCTTTGCATGAAACGAAACAGCAAATAAATCAATTTCTGCTGGCACAACTACAGACACACGCAGAAGGGGTCTGCTTGACTTACTGACAAATGAATTAGTGGAGCAATCTGAAATGCAGATAATGTCTACCACACTTTGACTTCAGGGTAAGATGTTCCAGACCCAAGAAGGAAGTTGTACAAAACCAGTCAATTTAATTACCTGTCAGGAGGAAAGAAATTATTGCTCAGTGTCTGGCATTTCATGCCCTAAAACTATAGGGGCTCCTCTGTAGTAGCTAGTTAAGTGCAAAAAGTGCGTGTTTCAGGTGCTGGGTTTTTTTTTTTCTTGTGTTCAGTGCTGAATTCTGTATGGAGTGTTTCACAGTTCTGTGATAATCCTCTGAGAGTATAAAACTCTAAAAGTGTGGAAAATGAAGAGTTATATCTGGTAATCATTTAAACCTGAATTACACTAAAAAAATTAATGAAAGAATCTACAATCATATTAGGGACAGAACTGCAGAGTCAGCTATTGTCAAGCTTTTTATGCCCGCGGTTCCTCATTCTTCACATTTATAAACTGTTCTGTCTGTGTGCTTTGATACATGGAAGCAATGTCCATGTTTATTGGCGTTGGAGGCAAGCTATTGCCTGTATTGCAGTGGAGATCGAAATGTATAAGATATTTCAAAAGAAAAAAACCCAAAACTTCCAGTGAAATGCGAAACCTAAAAAGACAAAAGGAGAAAGTTACATGGAATGTTAAGGGATGAAATGAATGTTTATTAGCTGTACGTACTCTGCCTGTTTTAATTTGAACCTGTACTTTGCTTCGTTCTTTCTATCACTTACTGCTCATAGCACCTACTGATTTTAGCCTGAAGTCTTCTGAAATACAGGTAAATGCACCTCAAAACTACTATGTGAACATTCTTTTTATGTATGTACTGTCCTGCTTCTTGGCTTTTGTTTTATTTTTACTAACCCATTATGGAGAATTGCATTTGTTAGATATGCCAGAAGGCTGAAGACTTTTCCTTTTTAATGCATTTTCAATGATTTTGCAAATTGCAGACCAGATTATGATTCATTAGTATTCACAGGTTTTGGGTTGGGGTTTTTTTGGTTTTGTTTTTTTTTTTTAAACTCTGAAACCCAGAGAGGTTACGGATTATTTTACTCCTGTATTTATGAAACAGCCAACCATTTTCCAAACTTACGTGCTATAATTTGGGGGCTAGGAACAAGTGGGAATTTGCAACTGTTCAATTATTTTGCCATATCTCGTATTTAATGATGTTGAAAAAACATATACATATTATGGACGTAAATAAATATATATATATGTATAAAAATAACTGTTGTGTTGTTGCAGGTAGCTGCTATTTCCAATTCAATCTGTCTTTTTTTTTCCCTGATATTTGCAGCCTTTTATAATTTGGGGGTCTTATATCTGAGGAAAATAATTTTAAGTGAAGGGAAGAGATTTTTCAATCTTGACCTTTAACCACTTAGCCTCCTGAAGATGAAGGGATTTTGTTGTGAGGCAGTATTGGCTTTGTTCTGAAGGAAAATTATTTCAATTTCAACACATAACGAGAGCTTGAGAAAATGACATATTGTTAAGTGCAGCCATCCAAGTTGTTGAGTGATTGCTTTTGTTACTGAAATACGGAACTGTAATTGTAGTGGAGCAAAGAGTTCTTTTGACTCTTTAGCTGTGCCAGAAGGTGCCTGCTCTGACTTCTGAGGAGTGTAGTAGTTTTCCCTTTGATTATTCCGATTTATCCTTCTTCAGTCTGGCTAACCTGTGAGACAGCAGAGTTGTTTCTTAGGCAACTGCAAAGAAGCTCTAGCCATCTTTGCACAGACTGCACGTCATCTCAAAAGCCACTTTAGGAGATGTATCTCAGTTGCACGGTTGAGTTGTAAACGGCAGTAGTACCCATCTGTGTACCAGGAACTCAAGCTTAGTCAAATAGAAGATTATATAAAATACTCTCTTATCGACTTGAAGATGTCAGGTACAAAATAACGCTCCAGAAAATAGTGAAGTGTGAAGAAACTGTCCAAGAAGTTTTTTTAATCTTTATATTCAATATTGTTAATTGTTTGTTCCGCAATAAGATTTCTGAATTTTCTGAAGAAAATGACTGCTATAAAGAATCTCATTAAATTAACCTGCAGTTATCTAATGAGTCCAGCAGCCCTCAGAAATGTCTTGCAGATAAAAGTATGGAAACCTTAGCGTCTTAAATTGCATATAAATTATTCTTGGTTTTTTATTCATGCTTTTTATTTACATATATGAACATGGACACATAATTTGTAAATTTATATATGCCCAAATTCACTAGGTATAGAAGATACTCAGTGAAATGAGAAGGCATTGTTATTTTTAAATAAGCAGCTGTTTGTGTGGCAAATAATCAGCATGTTTGTTGTAAAAGGTAGTTTGCAGTTTGCACTACATAATTGGTCCTTAAATTGCACGGTATTTTCTCTCTTTCTTGATCTGATGATTACCCAAATATTGAATAAACTGAATTATCTATCCACATCTATTTGTCAGTTAGATCGCCGCTTCTGAAAGCAACACGTTTATAGCACGGGCTTGTGCCCAAATACGGAAAAGAAAGTTGTGTGTAAGGTTTCTGAAACTGAAATCTATGGGTTACACCCACACCTGGTCAAGGCTTTTGTCTTCAAAAAACATGCAGTTAGGATCAAGAGTAATAAGGTACTTCGTGGTTTGGTGACGGACAAAGGTAAGGAAAAAAGATTAAATCTTTTCATTGTTCTTCTATTAAATATTTAGATATTTTCCTTATAACCGGAGTTCTAAAAAAAAAAAATAGTAAGCATATCCCGTTTTAAAAAAAGTTATTCCTGCAAGAAGTGAGTAGTCAGTAGTTAACATTACCGTAACCTCCTACACAGCCTGTTATGACAGAGATGTTTATTAATCACAAACAAGTAGCTTTGGATTACATAGCCAAATAAGTAATACAGCAGGTACCTCTTTTCTATATGATATGTTCTCTGGTTTGTATAAAGAAAAAATTAGCAATAAACTTCTCCATTATAGGCATGGAATGCAATTCAGTTTTATTCTTCAAATCTCGCCATTTTTTCCCTTTACATCCAGATATTTCATTACTGCATCACATCATGCGTATCTCCTAGACTTTTATAAGAATGCAGGATTAACACAGAGACATGCAATTTATAACAATGAAATTTTACTAAATTAGAATGGTTTTGCTTTATTAACTCATTCTTCTTTCTAATTTTCCATAGTACATAGTCAAATTATGATAAATGTAAAAAAAAAAAAAAAATTTATTTAAATTACTGTTTATGCTTCTCCCCCAGCAAGGCTGCATCTTTAAGACTCTCTCAAAAAAAAAAATCTAAACAGAGCTGTAAGCATCCCTTTTAAAAAAAATTATTTGTATTTCGGGACAAATTTGTCCTGAGCCTTTAATTCCATGGAGAATTACCGAGAGATGTGGTCAGTATTGCGAGAGATGTAGTCACCATTAGTGCATATTATAATGCACACAATTATTTGGACTAGGGTGCATTTTGTTACAAGCTATTTTTAAGGGAGCAGAGGTAAAGCAGAAGGACCGTAGGAAATAGGAGGTAGTTGCCTCGGTGGCAAGTTTGTGTTAGGACTAAATTTCAGTAAGTTCAGTAACTTCAGAATAATACGTTTTGTGGCAAAAATTCTTATTGTGCCTAAGAATAATTTAGCAATAACAGAGTTGAAATCAGCAGCATGCTTTATACTGTTGTAAGAGAAAAGCAAAATAAGCAAAGGTGTCGAGCAAATGGTTTAAAATTCTCTTAATCTAAAAAGTAAAAAAAGTGTTCTGTAGAAGATTTGATGTATGGCCAGTTAGACAACTATACATCTTTGCTTTGCTCAGTGTAGTGTTCAATTTTCTTACTTTCTAGCATCAGTTTTGTGTTTTCTTGTGTGACTCTATCTGTCATTCAGGTAATTAAAAGCCTTCATCACAAATATATTTTTTAGAAGCTTCTATACTTAAAAGCTGTAAAGTGAGGCCAACAGTTGCAAAGACAGAGACAAGATACAGTCTTAAAAAAATTTCAACTGTGCAAAGAAAGTGAACATCTCTGTAATCTGATTACTGCAGTGTACTCCAAATCTTATATGGTGAAGTTGATTTCTTTTAAACGTCAAATTAAATTCTTTAAGTAGTAATGTTTTGCAGTCTGGAAGTGTTGGACTAATTAACTTCAATGGACAAAAACCAAAATGGAAGTTACACAGGATTGTGATGGAAACACTGACTCTGCCAGTACAGGAATGTCAGAGTATTTCATTTTAACTTGTCTTGCTGGACATACTTAACGCCACTAAGGATAAAATTACTTTTTAATTTACAACTTATCTCTCTGCACTTTTTGTAGTGGTCAGAGTTCCCTATTATAATTCTTCCCTAAGGCTCTATCTTAAAGTTTCACTTCAGCTGCCATTTTAAATTAACTTTTAAGTGTGTGCAGAAAGGAAAACCTCTCTATTCCTCAGTGACTCTCAAAAAACACAAGTTCCAGCAGGATTATGCATTAGAGAGAACCTTGAACTGTTTTTCTTAAGGCCCTGGTGCTTACTCAGTCGGTGTACTGTTCAACTCTGTTTATATTTTGTTCACAGTCATTAAAATCCCAGACACACGTGGCTCCTATGTATTTCCATGCGTGGAGGGTTGTGAGGGCATAAAGAAGACAAGAGTGAAAAAGAAAGATGTGGGGTGTGAATTGCTACTTGATGTCAGTGTGCATGAACTGCTGCACACCTGGCATCCAACTGTCCTTTTTTGTTTGCTGTTCTAGTTTTGCCATCAGACAATAGCGTAGCCAGTAGAAAAGCGAAGTAGGCTTTGAAGCGTGAAGAGCAAGTATCTTAATCATTGTTCCCCTGCTACCAAAATACCTCTGGTCTGCTGCCTCGGAGTATTGACTTTCCAGTCTAGCGATTGTGTTTCAGCATCTGCACTAAATACTTAATTGCTATCGTTTTAACATACAGTAGGTATGATGTAGGTGAAAAGTAAACCTAGTTGGAGAAAAGGCGAGGCAAAGAGTGGTACAGTGGAAATGCAGGCAGGAAGGGAAATGGAGGAAAGAGAATGAAGAAGAAAGTAGGAAAGAACAGAGAAATTCGGTATAATTTGAAATTTGGCAAGATACTTAATGACTAATAAAATTAATTCCAGTTACATAAAATGTATATTCCTTTTATTTGTGTGTGTGTGTTTGTTTTGCCTGCCTTTATCTGACATCTTACAGTAGTTTCTGTTCTCTTTCAAGGGGACAGTTCTCTGCAAATGTGCACAAACACTAGCATGGCCTGCAGGAGTGCACCTAGGACGCAAGCTTGAGTTCTTACTCTGTGGACTGATATGTACGCACATACGCAAAACCTTTTGTCGGTCTCTCTGCCTGCTTTGTTTCTATCTGCACGCTTTATACAATATTGAGAACCTACAACAAAGGGACAGAGAAACGAGTAGATAAATTTTGTATTTGGTATCTGGAACCTGTGAAATAGATGTCTTGTTATACCGATGCTCTCTACACAGGGAATTCTCTTTTTTCCCAAAGCATCTGCAGTGCGTTCATTCCTCTGTGTTACTTTCAGTGTCTTTTGGTTTTGGTTCGGTTTGGGGTATTTTGGCTCTCTCACAGCTAGATAGTAATCCTCTTATTCTCAAGAGGATCAGTAGGCTGGAATAGCCTGGACATGAGTTAATGCTGCCCTAGTTAGGATAAAACTGGAATTTTCTTGTAAGACTTGCTTTCTGGCTGTTTCTTTGTGTCTAGCCATGAGTCCTCCTGGTTTCTTTGGCTCAGTCTCCCTTTGATAGTGATTTGTTGCTTGCTTTGGTGATCCCTCTGCAGAAAGAGAGAATGCTTCAAAGATTTGCCTTTGAATCTTTTTCAGTCCTTAGGAGCAGACAATCCCCTTGCCGTGACTATTCCAAGTGTAATGGCAGTGAGGCTGATGGGGCCTGTAGATAGTTTCGTGCTCTATAATAGCCATTGCTATACCAAAGGCAGAAAACTGATATTCAGTCTGTGTTTGGGCAAAAAATACTTTATTTATTTTCATTAGCTGACTCTTCTTAATTCACAAGCTCTCTTGAACTGAACTGACAACTAGCAAGTTATTGCAGGATAAGTTTTTCAGTGGAGTATTTTCTCATTCACTTAATTTTGATATAATCTCCAAAAGAAATTGGCGTTAATTAATCCTCTCCTTTTATCAACATGTAGATAGAAAAGGAAAAAAAGAACACAATTAGAAAAGGAAAGAGAGTATAACTAAGTCTATTCCAGTGGACTGCATTTCAAATAACTCTGCCCTTGCCCATTGTGAAGGCGAATTCTTCTTTCCACGATAAACAGTGCAGTCCCACACCAGGCCTGTTTCCCGTTCATCAAACATCACCTTAATGATGGCTGAGGTAATTTTGTATTGAATTGCTTACTTCTGTGGTTTTTTTTTTTTCTGTGGCAGACAGCGTCTGAGGTAGCAGGTCAGGACTCGTTTTCAGGGATATGTCACTGACGTGATGCAATGACTCTCAGTCCCATCCAGTGTTGAGGAGTAGCTCCCACTACTTGAGGCCGACTGTGTCTATGCATTAGTCAAAGGACAGTGTAGAACTTGTCCTCCTGAGAAAACAGTTTGCTTATTAAACGTCATCTGACAAAAAAAAACCCCAACAACGTATATGGATTTTTTTATTTTAGGTTCATATGCTTATCGCAGTTTCTTAAGCATTTTGTGAGCGTGGAATTTGGGAGACAGTAGAAAGCCATACAATTTGCATGAAACTAAACCGGGATCTATCTGAGAAAACAATTAGGCTTGGAGGAGAGGTTTTCCTTTGCAGGACGTTTCTGGAAAGGAAAGAAAAATAGACCTAATGGTTAAGTAGAGCCTCATATTACAGGCTCTTGTCTGTGATTGTCTAGAAATTGAATTAACCTCTCTCTTGTGCATATCGTTTAAAATGTAACGTAGGAAAGGCTGCACAGAAGTTAGGACTCTGAAGGTCTAATAAGCAGAAGTAGTAGCAGAGGTCCTCTCACTGGGAGAAGGGAGGACTTGTGACAAGAGGGGAAGAAGGGGAAGAGAAATGTTAATTTTGGCAGTCAAGCTGACAGAATAGATTTGTCTCCAAGCCCAATAGTTATAAAAGTAGGGCAAAGGGGTCTACTGAGTAAACAAATGGAAGTTTGTTAGTTCCTTCCAAAAATGATACTTTCTGTGTGCACTGTCTGGCTACAACAGAAAAGGAACTTGTTAGTCTTTTAATTACAGAAGACAATTACATATGGTTTTAATGCCACTATCAACATTTTTTCGCCTTCAGGAATAAAAGATCTATTGTTCATAAACACAGAGGGCTTGCCCACAGTTCTGGGTATTATTAAGGGGAATTGTCTTATGTGTAAATCTGTTAGGTTTCTTAACTCTGCATTCTGAAATAAGCACGACATTTTGAGTTCTACGATCTAATACTTTCAGAAGAAAGTTTCATAACGTATTTTTTATTTCTGTTAATTACATGTAGTTTACTAATAAAAAAAGAGCAATAAAAGTGAGGCAGTTTGTTTGCAAAAACTCCTCTGATAGGGAGGGGGGAAAAAAAAAAAAAGGTTTAATTCCAAAGTATTACTGGAATGTAACTGCAAAAATTCTCTCATAAACATGTGCAAACTAAAGGAAATACATAAAATTATTTTTGGTGGCAGATTTTAAGTCTTTAAAAATTATTCATAAAAATACTGTCGTATTTTAATTGACTCTCCATAAATTTCTGTGGTGGGTTTTTTTGTTTTGTTTTTAAATCCTTACTACAGTAGGAAACTAAAAGTGTATGGAGGGAAGAGAATGAAAGATCCTTTTTGAAGCTTGCTGTCAAGAATTACTTGGTTTATCTTTAACCGCAGCGAGATTTGAATTTTGTGCTGGCAGAGGAAGAAGAGGGAAAGGAGGGCAGAAACAAACTGTGGAAAAGCACCGATTAGGATTATGGGTTGAGAGGAAGGGTTGACTGTGATAAAGATCAGAGTGAGTTTGTAGGACTGGAGCAGGAATAACAAGCTCAGAAAGACTTGGCAAAACTTGTTTTCAGGACAGAGTTTGGACAGGACACAGACAAAATTTGAGACTGGAAGGAAGAGTGTTCCCTAATGATTTGCCTTTAGTGGCACACCAGTCTACCACCTCTCGCCAAAACGCATAGCAGCCCCTGTAAAATAAAAAAAGAATTACCCGCTACTCATACTTGCTGGGCTGCTAGAGGTACGGCTAAATGAGGCAGCAGCCTGTGAGAAGAGGACTAGCTGCTAGCAGAGAATCAAACAGAAAAAAAAAGATGAGAGCTGGTACCTTCATGACAGCAGTGTGGACTGAGAACATGGACCAGCTCTTTAGGCAGCCTGCACTGGAAAACACTTGATTGACCTGACGTAAACAAAATAGGCTGTGCTTTTACCTAGTAATAAGTCACCCCGGGTAAGTGTCTGTTTTGGCTGTACCTAAACCCAGCGCTTTTGTTGGGGCATACCTTTTTGGTAGTGGAACATGTATTATATGCATACATAAAAATCCAGGGCTGGAAAACCAGTTTATATTCCTGATCTCTGAGGCACAAGTAAACCTATTTAAAGCTTAGCAACATGGAACCTGTACCGTGGGATTATATTAGGTTGACTGGGCCTGACAAACACCCTGTGTGGAGGATCGGTCAGCATTAGGAAGAAGAGAGTAGCAAGTTAAATTGAAATGGATTAAGCTGTGGTCAGAGCAAGCCAGTACATAAGATATGCAGAAAGCATGATTTCTGCCAAAACAGGACAGGGAATAGTTTTAAACTGTAGGTGTGTACAATTTTCTTAGCATTCAGAAATGTCTCGCTACCTTTTAAACAAAGTTTATTGCAGCAAGTTATTTCTTTGCAAATGCTATTAAACACTTCAAAGCACCATGTGCTGATTTCAGTAGCAATTTAGATTTTTGCAGCAGAGTGTAATGTCTTCTTGTGTGCGATGAGCTTGAACCAATCCTTTATGTTCTTTTTTTTTTTTTTTTTTTTCTTTTGTCTTTCTAAATGTGTGTGGGCTGCAGATGGTTCTGTGAAGGAAAAGAACTCCAGAATTCCCCTGACATTCAGATCCGTTCTGGAAGTGGAGGACTTCATTCACTGATTATAGCAGAAGCCTTTGAAGACGATACTGGACGCTATACTTGTCTGGCTTCAAATTCCCTTGGTTCAGATAGTACATCAGCTGAAATATTCATTGAAGGTAAGAGGTGAAATAATAGCTTTTGCTGTGTGCATCAAGAATGTTAACTAAACTGAAGTTTACTTCTGGTTCTGTATGTTAAGATTACATTTGCTTTGGTGGTGTTTTTATGGTGTTCCTCTGCTTCCCTTTAATGCAACTCATGTTGAGCATCACATCGTACTAATTCAGGTATTTCAAAGATTGTCCCAAGAATCAGTGGGTAGATTGTTATTTGTTTAGGGTGCAGGTAAGATAAAAAATGGAAAAGGAGGAACAAGCAGAGATTTGGCGTATGGTTAGCTTTTAAGTAGTACCTTCTGTAAAGCAAAGATTTGACTGGTGATAGCAATAATGATTTTCATGATAGCAGTAATCCCTGTCTCAGTTCTAAACTTCCTTCCACTGCAAATAAATGTGGCTGCCCCAAACAAGTCGTCTTCAGTCATGTGTAAATGTGTCGTAATTCTTCATATTTGGTACACTGACTTTAAGTCAGATTAAAAGTCAGTCATACTGGTTTTGTCTAGAATAGGCTGCTAGTAATTGTCAAGATATTTCTTGACTTCAAAATTAGTAATAAATCAAGTCATATTTTCTCTGAGGAGAGTTAAGGACTTGACCTTGGGTAAAATTATTAAATTATTTTTTTAGTGGAAGACTGTATTTTAGGCATGATTATATTAATTGAATACTGATTTTTATTCTAATTCTTGCATCTTTCAAGTACTTTGGTAATGCGCATTCTTTTAGCAGTTTTGTAACTCATTAAAATTCATTCAAATGGTTAATTGAAAGCATAAAACAAATTAATATAATGAATACTCATAACAAATCCAAATAATACCATACCAAAATGATTAAATAGCTTTTGATTAGCAAAGCAATAAACTTTTCACTATAAATTAGCTAAATCATGACAGATGTGCATTTGTAGGGTTTCTTTTGTGTTTTATTCTCAGAACTTTGTTATCCCACGTTGGGCTATAATCGCAGAATCCCCAAGACTTTTCTGAATCTTATGGATTCTTGTAAGGCTTTTCTTTACAGAAGTAAGCATGATTTCAGAAACACTCAGATATAGTACAAATATATAATACTGTGTGAAGTCATAATAACAGAAGCAACGCTAAAAAAAGAAATAGCTAGGTAGAGAGATACAGTGAATAACACAATTCCTTTTGTGAGATCTGGCAAAGTCTTAATATGTAGGAGTGCTATCTTGAAGTTTTACAACATGTAACTTTGAAAGAGAGAACTGTACAAGTTGCTAGGCTCCTCCCCTATGATCTTTAAGGAGACCAGATTGTTGCACAAGCATTGCTTTGGAGATTAATAGTCTGATTGACACTGATGCCTCATACTTTCTCCTGTCCAGTGGGCCCAGCCACGGAAGACCTGGTTATACTTTGCTCCTGAGAAATACCTTCATGTAGACCCACTTTACCGACTTGACATTGCTTCTCTCTTCTTACCTGTTCTGTGCTACTTGTTGCTTTGAGTTTTTTAGTCTAAACTTTGTAAATAAATAGGGTACTCGGATGCCTCGGTCCAAGCTTTGTTTCATTGGAATCAGTCGACGCTATGCTATGCGTATTGATTATTAATTGCTTATGATTTGTATTACAAATACAGCTATCCATATGTATGCACAAATCCTTTGAGAAATAATATGTACTGCATAAATGTCTAGAAAAAATGTTATGTGAAGTACCAGTTGTTAGGAAAAAGTAAGACAAAGGGAATAAATGCTTTTGTTTTGTTTTTCTTGAAGTGAGTTCAGAGTACTGCCGAACACATACATTATATCAAGACTTCCACTGGCAAGAAATGCCAGTACATAAATGTTTTGTATGTGTTAATATAAATAGTCTGCACTGTTGAGATCATGGGTAGCAAATTTAGTCTGAAAATGTCTTGCTATACTGAGTGGCTCTTATTTAAGGTTGAAGATTTGTTATCTGTGTGTAAGCTGTATGTTTCCTTAAACTCTAAGTTTTAACATTCAAGTAAATAAAACTATACATTTCCAGTAGAGTAGTAGTAGTCAGCTTTTTTTCTTTTTCTTTTTTGGCCATATTTGCTTCAGTATGAAGGAAGACAGCTAAGAGCCTAGGGAAAATAGTTTGCAATTAAATTGGCATGGTTATGATTTCTGTAACTGTCTAAAGTACATAGTTACAATCTTTATCAGATAAGAAAAACTGCAGTAGTTTATACAGAGAATTCTTCACTCTTAAAGTGAAATACAAAAGTAGCATGGTTTTTTCTTTGGAATTTAAACATTAAATAAATCAGTAAAAGGGTATGAGATTATTGAAAATACTTTCTTTTTCAGGTGCCAGTTCCACAGATTCAGAGAGTGAAAGTTTAATTTTCAAATCAAAATCTGGAGCTATGCCACAGTAAGTGTGCAAAGTAGAACCAATGCTGTGCAAATGTTCTTAATAAGGGGCACTGGAAAATCTTTGATAGTTTTAGATCTGAATAAGCATCTGGGGTATATTTGTGTATGTCTTGTCTTTTCTCCTTCTCTCATATGATATAAATATGTAGGTTTATAACTGTAGATTGTATTAACGTGCTTGTTCTGTCAGAGAAGTCTGGCCCTACCCTGACAACTTTTTTATTGATATCAACTTTTCATATTCAGGAATAACTTTAAGTTAACCAAGTCTTCATTTGTAATCACCCAGCCCTGTGCATCCAAAAAAACCCATGGAGAGCCCTGCATTTAAAGAAAACAAATACATTTTAGTTTGTATCTTAAATCAGTACTTTTTATTGGATGTGAAAGTGTAACTTAGCCAAAGATTGTGTTCTACTCAAGCTTCCTCCAATGTTGGTCATTTCATCTGATAATGACATATTTAAAAATGTAGAAAATACCAGATGGCTTATGGGTTACAAACTAACATATTCTGATTTCAGATCTTATAAAGTGCTTGCTATTTTCTTTTTTTTTGTTTCAGGGCCCAAAAGAAAACCACCTCTGTTTCCTTGACAATAGGATCTTCCACACCAAAGTCTGGAGTAACCACAGCTGTAATTCAACCTATCTCTGTGCCCAGTCAGCAGGTATTTTTAGACACTAGTCTTTAAATTAGTAAAAATAGTTTAAATTTTATTTCAAAATTTGTAAGTCCTGCAAAATGCTGTCATTTTGAGGAATTGTATCATTGAAATATAAATTTATGTTATCATATTAAGAATGATGATTTTAAAAAATCAAGTATGTGTCTAGTGAATGGGGCATAAAAGTAAATATACATATGGATTCTTAGCGTCTATGAGCACAACATGCGAGCAACTGACAGATCTGACGAAGATGAAAATATATCAGTTAATAGTGACTTGTTCCGGTTCCAAATGAATGTAATACAAATGAATACCTATGATATTGTTTAGGAAAAGTCTAGAATTTTGTTATTAAATTGAATATTGCTGTCATTTTCATGGACCTTTTAGAGAAAACTAAATTTTACTATCTAGAAGTTAAATGGAGAAAATCAATGTTCATTGATTTATACTAAGTTTTAATGCCACTGTGGATGACCTAGAGTCTGCATATAAATCATAAATTACAAATAAAATAAAAATCTCTGTTAGACTGTACATGGTAAATTCTTTTCCCTTCCTTTGGCTAACGTTGATAAGCTTTTAGGTACCTGGATTTATTTATTACTACATCAGTCAAGGGATGTAATAACTGGACAGGCAAAAATGCTTCAGTGCAAAGGACTGACTTGGATGATATTAACAGGAGTCAAACTCTCAAAATACTTCAAGGCAAGACAGTTGGATACAAAATTCTCATAGGAAGTATAGAAGCCTTTAAAGCTTGCATTTTGATTTCAGAAATATAACAGATGTGAAATAGTGATGTCACTCCAGCAGCGTGCTAGAATGTGAACACCGTAATAAGGTTGTACGTTTGAGAATTTGCGTTATTGCATAGATAAATGCAGGCCATGTTATTGAAACCAGTACTCTTTCCATTTTATAGTATTGTTACATTGCTTTGCAGGTTCAAAGCCCTACTTCATACCTGCACCGTCTGGATGGACCCAAACCTATCTATTCTGCACCCATTTTTACAAAGGTATGTTTTATCCATCATGATTTTTATATCATACTCCTATAGCCCAGAAGGAAATATCAAAATGATATATCCTAATGCAGGAATGTTTGATTGTGTTAAAACTTTTACGGTTTTCATTATCCTTTTCAGTATTAATGACTCCCTAAGAAAATACTTTTCCATTGCAACAATGAAGTTCATATGCATTCTACCCTATTAAAATCACTAGCGGAATTACATGGATATTCTGTATGTGTTTGTCTTATGCCCATGACTATCCTCCATTGAGAAATCTTTGTAAAATAAAACAAGCTAGGCACCAGTTGCGCATCATAGCCATGATAAAGCCTCATTCACAATAATTTATCTACTGGCAAAAACAAATAACACAGACTTTTTAACTTTGTTTTAGAAAAGAATCCATGCATGGAGGTATGTTAGTTAAAAGAGCAGTTCAGATATTCTTCATTGGGATATCTTGTAAAATGTGAAGCATAGAATCATTTAGGTTGGAAAAGACCTTTAAGATCATCAAGTTCAACCATTAACCTAGCACAGCCAAGCCCACCACTAAACCATGTCCCTAAGCACCATGTCTACACGTCTTTTAAATGCCTCCAGGGATGGGGACTCCACCACTTCCCTGGCCAGCCTGTGCCAGTGCTTGACAACGCTTTCAGTGAGGAAATTTTTCATAATACCCAATCTAAACCTCCCCTGGCACAACTTGAGGCCGTTTCCTCTTGTCCTATCGCTTGTTACTCGGGAGAAGAGACCAGCCCCCCCTTGCTACACCCTCCTTTCATGTCGTTGTAGAGAGCGATGAGGTCTCCCATCAGCCTCCTATTCTTCTCCAGACCAAACACCCCCAGCTCCCTCAGCCGCCCCCCATCAGACTTGTGCTCCAGACCCTTCACCACCTTCGTTGCCCTTCTCTGGACTCGCTCCAGCACCTCAAGGTCTTGTAGTGAGGGGCCCAGTACTGGACACAGCACTCGAGGGGGGCAAGTCACTGCCCTGGTCCTGCTGGCCACACCATTTCTGATATATGGACTTTCTAGAAGGGAACTTTTATTCAGTAATTCTTAAGTAATTGTTTAAGTCAATATTTATCTTCACATTCATCCCAAAGCAAACTTTAGAACTGAGGATTAGGTAGCAGCAAAAAGAAGGACAGCATATTTCCCTAATCTCTAAAATACAACTTTAATCGAAAATATTATTTTCATTGTGCCTCAGACCATCATTTCCATAGCAGTAACTATTACGTAATCACCATTTGTGGAAGTAAAAATGAAGAAAAGAAGGTATTTCTGGTTATTGCTTCAGAAAAACAGCTGACTAAAAGCTAATAAGGAACAGCAAGTAGTTTTGCCTAGAGATAAGTAAGAGTAAGCGCTATTTTCCATAACTGTATAGCTTGACTCCATCATATCCCTTTCTCGTGTCAGGAACGGTCTGATTGTATCCCTCATAATACTGCACTGATACTGCGGGTATCACAGGAGGGTGAACAGTGGAGGTGCAAGGGATCAGAGAATGTTGTTACTGCAAGGTAGGGAGGCAGGCAACTTCCTAGCAAGAGTGGGAAACAGGAGAAATCCAGCTCTCATTCAGAAACTACCAAAGCAATCAAGGCTCGACTGTTCCTTCCCAATCCTCATATCTCTTGTCGTGAAATCCAATATTAATTGCCTTAAGCCACTTGGGACATACCAAACCAAAACAACTTTAGTTATAGAAGAAATGAACCAGACATGAACAACAACAAAAATATACTCAATCCAGCTTCCTGACCTAAATTTGTTTCTATACAAACTTCAGGGAACAACACAAAGATTTTTAGGTTTCCATGTAACAAAATTCTTACGCATGTGATTAACGAGAGATCTATGAATAGTAACTAGGGATAACTCTGAGCTTAGACCTAACTTCAAGTGCTTTGCTGCATCACGGCCTAAAACTTTATTAATAAACTGGAAAGGGAATGAGACAGCTAGTACAGTAAAAAAGACTCTGATTTGTAGTCTTAAGATGGATAACAAAGGCAAAAATAGTGGCTGTCTCCTGTCAATTCTGTTACTTAAAATACTGTGTTTCTTCTCTCTCACTGTAGTTCATCAAAGATTTAGACTCTTCCTGAAACTTTTCAGATGTATATAAGAATTTATTATAGTCATAATACTGTCTCAGAAGCTATCCATACACAAGCTAATATATCCTAATCATATTTGTGTCATCTGCTTTTGCTTGGTTGGTTATAAATGTCCCAGAGGAAAAGCAACTCCACATTCTAGAGGCTGACCTGAAAGCGGCACAGCTGCTCTGTCAGGACCAAGTCAATCAATGTGTAGTTAGTTGCCAAATTTTCATTTCACCCTGTGGAAGAAGGATGAAAAATGAAAGATCAGACTGCAGCTATCTGCTTGTGATGGTCTGAGGAGTTAAGTACTTCTACACCTCTCCCATCTTTGGTCATATTAACCGTCTTTGGTCATATTAAGAATGTATTTGAAAATAACCTATTCAGCCATTTTTAACTATGTAGTTGCTATATTAAATTTAATGAGGGTGAAAATACAGCTCACAGAAAATGTCTATTGCAAAAATGTAATGACACAATAAAATAAAGTTGAAATACAAAGGGAAGAAAAGACTATTTTTAAGAATGTAAAATGCCCCCCGTTCATTTGAATTGTGATTGTTACATTTCAGGAGCTACAAAACTCTACAGCATCTGAGGGACAAGTCGTGGTATTGGAATGCAGGGTCAGAGGACCCCCTCCGATTCATGTTAAGTGGTTTCGACAGGGTGTTGAAATTCAAGATTCTCCAGACTTCAGAATTCTCCAAAAAAGTGAGGCAATCATTGGAAGGGGCTACTTTTGATACAGGGTGGGGGAAGATCATGCAATTAGTCTGTCGGTTTTGGATAGAGTCCTCTCTTTCTCACATTTCGGTGATTATAATGGCTAGAAGTAATAACTGAACTACTGCTACTGACAGACAATTTGAGTGTCCCTTGTTTTGTAATGTGTCTGCACAGATTCTGTACTTGTCTACAGTATTTGTAGTATAATTTGTTCAGTCACTATACTGTTCTTTATTAATGTAGTCTCTAATACCATTTTTCTTGTTTGTTTCCCCTCCTTATGATGTGATATGCAGAGCCACGATCTGCAACTGAACCTGGTAAGAATCATATGAAAAAATAATCTCTTGATTCACTAGCTCTTTGCATTTGTACTGAAGCCATAAATAGAAAAGTGTTTCTGCTGAGCATTGGTAATACGAAACCCCCTTAAAGACAATGTTTCTTTATCACACCTTCCATACTGTACACTGTCCTTTACATCAATTCCTTTATTAGTTAAACAGTAAATTCCATTTAGACCAGCAAAGAGAGTCTCAGAGCTTAAATTTTGAAGCAAACTTCATTCTCAGAAAATGAGCAATTTGCATGCTACTGAGGAAAAAGAACAAATCCCACAAAATTCCATTACCCAAACTGTACTCATGAGAGTTTCATAACACCCAACCACTAAATGCTAGTTTTGCCAATCTAGCTTGGCAGATGTGAGGTACCTTAAATGCAAGTAAAACCTGATCCTCAAAAACAAGGGCACATTGAATTTTTCAAGCCTATTCGCGAGATAAAAGTCTTAGATTTCAGCAAGCAAAAAGTGTTCTTCCAACTACAGGTTTTCTCTGGCTGCTTCATTTTCCCTTTATATATCGTTTTATGCTGTGGTAGTTTCTTGAACAGTAAGTAGATGCTAAAGACTGAGAATGTTTGTTCTTTTCTTTGATGTTTCTAAGTCAAACAACATGTAGAAGACAGTGATATGTCTGAGCCTTGCTTTAAGAGGGTGGCTGGTTGTGTTTGAATATGCTTGAATTTGGAGAGAGTTTTAATTGTGAAGTAGAAAGACAAAACAGAAGAGTTTTTTTTCTATCTAAGACTTGAGTCTTCCCAAAGAGTGTCTCTGAACAAAGGACCTTAGCAGTAGAGGGAATGTTTTAAACTTTGAGGGGTCGCATTGGCAGTCTTTGACTGCACAGAGAACAGGCATAGCAGCTGAGTGATGCTTGTAAAGTAGCAGTGTGGCTATGAGGACAGGGACTAGGAAAAAGCAGTGAAGGGTTAATCCTAGGAGAAATGCAACTTTCTACTAGCTTTCATGGAAAGGCAGGGAGGTGAAGAGAGGAAGAAGCTTCTGCTTTTCTTTATCAGTCAGTCACTGATTTTCTTACTGCTTCACAAAATTGTTATATACCTATTTTACTTCATGACCATCATACATATACACACATGTTTGTGTGTGTGTGCATGTGCATACACACACGCATGCTCTATCTAGCTGATGCCCAGAATACATGTGACTGAATGATTTGATTTATGGAGGCTTGAAATGTGAGCCATGTGAAGGAAAGAAGAGTGCTGGAAAACCAAATTAACTTCTAACGAGGAATTAAAACATGTCCGAGTTCTAACAACAGGCTATTGGTAGTTTGTCATTATTTCCTGTCCAAGTAGTAACATCTTTCCTAGATTTAATCTACCAACGCTGTAAGAATAGTACCCAGTATATCTAACTCACTGTTACTAGGAGCTTCTTTTCTACAAAACTACTTGAACTGAATTCACTCTCTCCTTTAACATGATAGAGAGTATCTGAAAGGAGTGAAACTTTATGCAAAAGTTTCTATGAAGTCTAAATTTACTGGCATATCTTAGGGGTTTTCTTTTTAATATCTAATTTGATTCTGTTCTGTCAAAACTCACAACCACAAATAATGTTTACTTATTTTTAGTAATCTTTTTTTTACCCCTTCACCCTCTTTAGGCAACATAATGTGTATAATACTAGATGAACAAAATACTTTAAAGCAGGGATGCAGTGTTATCGAGTAGAAAGGAGAAGCACTTGTTTGTTTGAGACAAAAGGTTCAAAATCTGTTGTGTGAATAGTTGAATACAAAGGAAATTGTGTATTATGCCTCTTGCTAGAAGATTTTTTTTTTTTTTATGGACAACTGAGTAATTTTCAGTATTGTTAATTGCAGTTCACATAGCCTAGCTGACATATTACTGTGGAAGTAAGAATATTCACGATAGCTCACAAAGCTAACCCCTTCCTTTCATAACTACTACCTGAAACGGGAAATAGAAGGTTGGATTCCGAATCCAAAAAGAACATCACTTTGCCAGCCTTCTTGCATACCTGCACCATCACGTTGATGGTGCTGAATGCTCTTCTTCCCATGTCTGGTTAGCTTGCAGACCCTGGGAGAAGATACCTGAAGGCTTCTAAAGAGTACTAGGGAATGGATCCTGACATGAAAGGTGCATTTCTTGAGTTTTCTCAGGTACAGAAAAGTTATTTGATATCAAGGTGTCTCATACCAGTCTCAAGGTAGGTGGCAAGGCAAGAGTAGGAAGGCATCTCAAAATAATATTTCGTATCTGTATTGTTGTGGTTTAATAGACCTAACAGCCTGACAGCAGTCTGTCTTTTTTTTCTTTTTTTTTTTTTTTTTTTTTCATGCTTTTAATTCTGTTGTGATATATATTTGCTACTCAAAACCTATGAAAGAGTTTCGGTTTGGTATTTTGTTCTCCCTGGATTCATTGAGCCAAGTACTCTCCCTGTAAGATTTGTGCGTGCATGTATGAGTTCCTACTAAGCCCTGTTAAATAATGTGCAGCATCTCACTGTCCACTAAAATTAATGACATTACACTTATTGGCTTATTTGTGTAGGAATTGACTCTGTGCATGCAAAGGGAATGTAAATGAAGTTTGGGCAAAATGTAAATATTTCATTTTGGCATAAATGATGAGGGGTGTTTTGTGGATTATTAGTGCTGGTGATAAGTAACACTGGTTTTTAGGATGTCATGAAGGATCTTAAAATTTCTGCCACAGGAAGCTAGGTAGGTACCAGAAATGTAATAGGTACAGCAGTGGCTTGTGATGCAATTCATAGTCTAAGAAACCAGACAAAACCATAGCTGCAGAAGAAATTGTTGATAAGCAAGCACACAACTGCTATTCAGCGCAGATGGTAAATATGTGTGCAAGATTGACAGGGAAAGCAACATGCTTATGCTAAATAAGTACTCAGAATTTTGAAAGGTGGACATGATTTCTAAAACTTTTTCCAAGTGTACAGCTTCCATGGAATTTTACATAAAATGTAACGAGTTGTAGTATAACTTTAATTGCTGGTTGTCAACCAAAGTCCAGCCATCAATAAACACTTTATAATGCTCAAAAACATTGGTTATCCTTTGCTAGGTCAGTACGAATGATTTAAAAGAAAAATGTTCCATGAACTCACACAGGTAAGAAATCAAGAAGCAAGAGGGGTTTTGGCTACTTTTTTTGGGTACATTCTATCTACCCTAATGTGTTTTGCACTCCTCTTTCTGTCTAGACAGAAATCGGTTTGCATCACAAATCTCTCCAGACTGCCTTGTGAATTAATAGCTAGTCAGATTACTTAAAGGCAACATCACAGTTTGTCAAATTACCTGCTCTGTACTTCTTTCTTGGATGTTTTGGCTTTATACTGATTGAATCCTTCAAAGAGCAGGCTGCCTGAGAATGAAAAATCCCATGGAGTCATTTGCCAGCTGTTGATATTTTGACCATTACTCAGCTGTCTGGAGGCAGCCACAAACTGTATTGAATTACATTAAAACAATTGTCTAGTGGCATGTAAGAAGAAAACTATATGAAGTAATTTTTCTTAAATTACCAGGGAATTGCCACATATGCATGCTTTTTATTTTCCTAAGCACATTACTGTGTATGTTCCCCAAAAACATCTCAAAAGATAGTCATCACTTCTCTTGGATTGTGCTTTCTTCTTCCCTGTTTGGCTGCTGTGTTCCAGTTTCAACTCTAGTAAGTAACTCCCTTAGAAATCCCCCTCTATTTCTGCATAATGTTTGAAACTGAACATGTATGGCAAATGTTACAGAAATCCTTACTGCCTCCCCACACCAAGACAATCAGCTTTCTGATAGCTGATGAAATTCAAAACACAGAAACTTCGGTAGATCAGCATGCATATTGAATCCATTTTGGTGTGTGTGAAAACAAAAGAATTATGACTAAGAGTCTGGCTCCCTCTTTCACTGCTGAACAGCAAAGAAGGGTTTGAAGAGAGCAATCTTCAATGAGCTATAGCTCAAGATGGCAAATGAAGAGAAAAACTGAAAATAAGCTAAAATTGTCCTACATTAAAGGTGGTCTGATCAACCTATGCACTCTTGCTTGTCAATTAACTTTTCAGTTGTACTCGGCGCTCCCAAGGTACCCACGCAATTCTGGTCCTGTCAGTGACCCCATCTTATGTCTGACTGCTACGACTGTACTTACTTGTTGATGCTTCCACATTCAAAGTAAAGCTCTGATCTTTTTTTGGACTATGTGATTTTTAAAAAAAAATTGCTGCTGTTCCTCTTCAATTGTAAATATTTAAAGCTTATTGGGGTACATTAATCGTTGCAGTTATGTTGCTGAATACATTGATTTCAGCTTCGATGTATACACCTGACTTAGCTGGCTTAGTCATCTACGGCATCATAACTACCTTAGTGTAGGCTTTAGCATAAACTGTTCCTTGACCCTGACAAACGGCTTAATTCTTCCCTGAACCTGAACACTGCTTTAGGGACTAAAGTCCATGCTGCCATAGCAGTATTCCTGTTTATTGTACCTGAACTGGCTAGATAGCAGCCGTCCTGGGTGTTGATTACATATGCTGTAACCTAGGTTCTGTACCCTAAAACTGCATTATATTGCCCACAATCACATTTGCTGTT
>NW_009637492.1:18706-26902 GCF_000690535.1 Cariama cristata | reverse complement strand
GGGGATTTAAAAAAATTCAGTAACAGGGCACAATGAGGGCCAAATCAAGAGATGAGATGATGAGAAAGGACACGACACGCTTGGCAGGAGGAACATACACACGTTGTAACGTGAAACAAACAGCATTGAACCTTCAGCCAAAATCCAGTCTTAGACCAATTTGAACTGCGTACATTCGGTGGTACCTAATGATTGCCTTCCATGGACCTCAGGAGACTCTGAATTTATTTTAGGACTACCCAGGATGAAAGGCAGCAGAATTATAGTACATTCTTGTTACAGTTTTCCGATTGCTCTCCCTTTCAAGCAGAATTTACCATAGCTTAAGCTGACACCTTCCTCCCAGAGGAGCTTTTAGACTTTCAAAATTGTAAAAAAATCAGTGAAAGCAGGAGGTCGCAATGGCACAGATTAGAGATCTCTGGGGCAGGTAAAAGGTGTGGGTATTGGTTATAGCTCTGGCAAAGTAAATACCTTGAAGCTGTAATGAGGTTATGTCAGATGAAAAAAGTCATTCAAAAGAATCTTTTCTACCACCTTAACTGCTATAGTGAAAATTAAAATAATGAATCATTCCTTGACAGGAAGCAATTTTAAAATGCAGTTTTAGATTTGGCCTCCAACGACCGTCATAAGCTTTTTGCACACCTTTCACAACACAATTTAGTAGAATGACACTTCATATAAACAACAGAAGAATTAAGCGTTTGATGTGCGCTAGTTTCAATTCAGAAGAAGAGATCAGTGTGGTTACTAAGTTTTTAAAATAGCTTGGTTTGTCTATTTCTGCTGAATTAACTAAAAAATCAGAAGCACTTCCCATCATAAACATACCTCTGTGGACTAGCTGGAAAATGAAACCTACAGATAGTTTGAAATGTACCCAATTAAATACAGATAGCCTGATTAGTAACCAGGAAACCAAAGCACTACCCAATTTGCAGCTATTAAAACTAAGGATGTTACAGGCACTCTTATTTACCTATCAGTACAATACTAATAAACTCGGCTCACAGCTTCCATACTGCATTGCGGGACGCCAAACAAAAGAAAATACCAAACTTCGTCATGGTCATGTGTTCCCCAGCAAACGATTCATACTTCCCCCCCCCACCCCAACCTATTTCCAGACAGCAAGCCAAGGTATCAAAGAATTCAGGAAACAGCATCTATAGGCTCTTGTAAAAAGGTGGCTTTAGCTTCAGGAAAAACCTGCACTGATAGAAAGAAACCTCTTTCTCAAACTGTAGAGAGCAATTCCATTAATCTAGGCAAGTTATTCCATTTCTGTGTATCACTGGTTTACAGAAGTTGTTCTGCAATATTTGCAGATAGGCACGTCCCTACCCTGCAGCAAATGCAAAATATTCAGCTTCACTTACCCCAAGAACAGGTTTAGTTTAAATTAAGCAATCATAGTATGACAGTGGTAAATTGCTACAGTTTATCTTACCAGTGGTGAGTTGATGATGCATCTGACCTTCTTTGTAGAATCCAGATACTACGGTATAGAAGAAGAGACTGAAAATCAAATATCCCAAACCAGCTCTGGTCACCAGCCGTATTGGGCAAGAACACATCTAGTCTCATTGAAGAGACAACAGTATGTATGTCCAGTTAGATGGTTTAGATGTTGGTTTCACCTAAAGTTTTAACATACACAACAAACGTAAAGTCCAGTGCAGAGATCAAACCCTGCCAAAGGATGTCCTGCAGCCAGCAAAGGGAGGAGAAAGACCTTTAAATCTCACTGAAGCAGAAAGTTGTTTTGCAACCAGTCCTGCTATAGTAAAGATGTGTTTACGGAGGGGAAACAACTTCTATTCTGCTAAGATGCAGCCTTTCTCTACTTAAATGGACAATAGAGATAAAAGATTAAACCTGCCAAGACCCTTGAGGACTCAAAAAGTTGAGACCAGTTATAAAGTGAAGATACTCCACAAAGAGGAAAAGAGGCAAGTGCCAAGGCCAACGCCTTTACAGCCTCTGTGTCCAGGGAATAACAACTGAATTGGGGAGTGGAAATTGTCTCCTCCTTACCAATGGGAAAAGCAAGCATGTTTGGGATTTTTCTAGTCTTTTCATTTTCTGGGTGTTATGAATAAATGCACCTATTTTCAGTCAAAGTCTCAAACCCCACTTAGCACAAACCTGTTAGTTAGAGAACAACAACGAGGCCACCTCCATCCAAGCACTCAGTAAACCCATAAGCCAGACCCTTGCAGAGCCCTTGGCCACCAGGCAGCCGTGGCAGGGCTACTCACGGCCAGCAACGGGGCCAGTGCCCAGCCCAGCTGCAGGGGCCGGGGAAAGAGGACGTTTCCCAAGAACGGCACAAGTGTCTTCCAGAGAGCACTGGGGCTGGCCGGCGTGCCCTAAGATTGGGGTACTGCTTGGGCCCCAAAAGTGAGTGCCACGTCACACAGGATCAACATCTCAACTGAAAAGAGCTTTTTGAACTGACCTTTGGGGGGCGGAATGCCGTTTTGACTAAGTCACCCTTTTTTGCACAAAAATTCCCAACAAGGGGGGAGAGAAATTGTAAGGAGGAGCACAGAGCCAAGCAAGGCAGGATTGTGTGGCTGCAGGAAGAAACGCTGGCCAGGGAGCAGAGTTTGCTGCAATCCCAAAAGCCACCAAAGCTATTAGACCCACGCCTGGAAGCAGTGACTGACCTGCAAGGACACCATGGACAGGGGGAGAGCTAGGTATTAATCCATCATTTTATGCTGTCTTTTTAAAAGCTATTTATTCTAATGAGTAATCTACTAAAACATGGCTTTTTAAGTTAAAGAGCCTTTTAAGTCTTCTCTGAATGGCTAAGTATAAGGTATAAGTACATCTGCCTCAAAGATTTGGCCAATAAGGGCCCTGTCACAAATCCCTAAGTACAATCTAATTTAGGAGGAAAAAACCCACCTTATTCATTGGGTTCCCATGATCTTACATTCCTTATCCTCAGCTACAACAGTTTCAAGACATTTCACTTAATAAGCAGTCTTAATATGCTCCGTTTAAAGTCTCCAATTCATTGGTTTTATTCTGCCATGAGTAAGGAAACATTTACGTAAACATTATAAAACTGTCAGCTACATCAGCTCTTCTTTCGCCTCAAACATTTGAAAAGTTTATGGGTTGTAGTTTTCTGCATATTATAAGTAGATTTAAAGATTTACTAGCATTATAGTCTGTTATATTGCCTAATAGCCCTTAGCCGGTTTGATACAGTAACTAACAGCCATAAAATCTGAATTACATCACAGGAAAAACCTCTACACTCAACACATGGAGATTCACAATTTTGAAAATAATGCAGAAGTGAATAAAGAAGCAGCAGACGAGAAAACCTGCAAGTCACTTTGTTGTGAATAATAGGGCAAAAGGAGAGATGAGATTATTTCACATGGTCTTTACGTACAGTGCCTTATAGCACTATCAGAAGAAACTCTGCAGTTTTCCAGTGTTTTAAAAACCAGTTGGAGTTGCTTCAGTAATATGGTGAAATAACCAAATGTAGAAAACACCCACAAAATACCACTCTGGTACAAACAAGTAACCACGTATTCAGCTCGTGCTGTTGCATGCTTATCCTTCCATTTGGACACGCGACTACACTCACACACCCTTGCAGCCTCGGATACGTGCTAACTGTGCAAAGGATTCGAGGACTTACCGTTATTCCATGCCCTTCATTTCTTTGACATTTATAGGCCACATTCATGCATAAGGTCTGGTTGCTTTGCTCCGCTTTAGTGATGCAAAGCAACTGTAAACCTTGCTCAACTGCTCAGCTAAATTGGATTTACTGCACCTTTGAATCTCCAGAGCATGGGAAAGCATCTGGAGCCTACCAGTAAGCCTGGCCTTGTGCTTCCCATAAAAGCAGCATGTGCACCAAAGATGATCTGCTTATAGTGTATGCGGTATTCCTGCTATCGCTCTCCTCTCTCGGGCTGCCTTTATTAAAATGCCTTTAACATTCTCTGAGCAATAATTTACTCATCATACAAGTGAAAGCTTTTGTCTCATTTTTGCTTAATCTAGAAATCTTCCAGTTTATGACAAATAATATTTGTGAACTGATAGACAAATCCATGGCTACGAGTACTCAGTGAAAAACCTTGGTGTACTACCTGGCAGCTCTTTAAATTATTACAACTATATTACGGCTCTGAGCAGAACTACCTGGGGGGAGCTTGCTTTTTCAGCGAGAATCAAATAGCAACTGCTAAAGCTGTGAAGTACCTGTGAACTTCAGTTAATGTATTTCACTTGAAATTCACTGTTTGCAATAGTTTAGTCCAGCTGAAACCAGAAGGGGGAAAAAAAAAAGATTCAGTATTTGGGAGGGAAACATCCCATGCCATTTTTCCCTTGTTCTCTTCTGCAAGCCAGTTCCTTGTGCACATACCCTTAAGGTGCAGAGAATTCACGTTCTTACTGAGCACTGCATAAATATAGCAGTGGAGTAGCACGTCCAGGTCCTGAAGTGTCAGCACAAGTCCTCAAAAGCACAACGCCAAGAGAGACACGTGTATGAGAACTTCCCTTACGGTTCTGCAGTTCATATTGACACAAAAGTCAACAAGGCTGAAGCACGGGCCAGAACAGTATGATCAATTTTGGAGCACGCCCCACCAGTACTCAAATTTTTTGTGCGGCAGCTTTAATACATTTTGCTGTCGTATTATTTCAAATCCATTTTTGATAGATTTGTCTCTTGAGGGCCTTTTAATAGCTGGTTTTCATTCAATAAACCTTTCTCCTACGCCCTGCAAAGATCAACTATGTTCAGTGAGAGCACTACATAAAATACAACACGCCAAGAAGAGAGAGCAGCCAAAGCTTTGAGTGAGGGCTGCCACATACCATCAGCCTTCTCTAGACACTCACGTTTCATGTTTAAGGTGTGAAGCATTTTCAGTAACACCACTTCAGTGCTTTTTACAAAATTAAACTACTACTTCTATTCATTTCAGTACTGAGATGTAGTTGCCCAGCCCTGTTCAGTATTTAGCTCTTATAAAATATTTACACAGTTAAGAGTGTCCCCCTCCCACAAAGAAATTCCACCACTTAAAATGTCAGCAGCCTCTACTGCTTTATACTCAACTTTAAAAATCAAGGTAAGAATTGGCACTGGGCTACAATGTTTATACACAGCAGCTTACAGGTGAGGATTGGAATAATAACTCAGGAGAGACAAAGTCCTTATAGTTTAATTGAGAGCTTCATTCTCGGACCAGAAGAGGATGTTCAACGACAGTGTCAACAACCTCGTTGCTTATACATTTGGACTAAGAAATACAGAAGCAGCTGTGGAAAAGAACAAGGTGAGCCGAGCAGTAGACTGACCTCGCAATCTAAAGTACCAGCCCTTGAAGAGGTCCACTTCCAAGAGCTTAAATAGCAAAGCACTCAACTCATTTTTATCTTTAAGCCTTCCGCACATCTTCAAGCATAGCGCACATTACGAGAAGAAAGGTCTCAAGACTGAAGAGAACTCTAGAGTCTAGACGTACACGATAAATGGAGAATACTTGGAAAAAAAACTTGATCAGCATTAAAAGTCATCACAGAAATATTTGGGAGTATCACACCTTGCTTCCCAAACTAACTAGACACCTGTCTGGAAATGATAACCCAAGGAGTCACTGGCCATGTAAAGAAACAAGCTGTGCACGCAGCCTTGCAATGGTATTGGCACTACGACAAACAACACTCCTGTCAGGTAAGAGCCTCACTCTTTCTCTGCCCGTCTCCTCCTCACCTACACAAGCAGGTTACTATTAATAGGAGCACCGAAGAACCATTCAAGTTATTTTGTTTATAACTTCACGGTGCATTGTTTTAGCAGAGTAGCAATACACAGTACTTCATTTAATACTGTTAGATCTTGAGCATTTGCATTGGCTTTTAACTGTCTGACATATTGTGCTTCAAAACACTTGCTGTTTTCATTTAGCATCTTTTCCTTTCTAATTACCAAAAAACCCCTCTGAATAGATCATCTTACCAGCTCTGCTGCCCCTGTGAGCCAGAGAACGCGGCTCCCTCCAGGTCAGGTCATGTGGTTCCAATTCAGCATTTTGAAATAATGAGCTCTCCAATTAAAAAGGTGCCTTTGAGTGATGAATAGATGGTGTAAAAGAAGTCAGCACCTGTACAGAAGAAAAATGAGATTTGTTGCAATGAAAAGCCTTACTTTTTGCTGCTACTTTAGAAAAATGAAAACCAGTAAAGGCAAAGTAGGAAGAAGAGAGTCATGACTCTTCTGGATCTGCTTCAAATGTGTAAGAGTATAACAACATATCACATTTGGTTCAGGCTTGCTCTGGATCATTTATATAGCATCCTCAGTAACTCCCATCCCAGGCAAAATAAATGTTTAAACATAACACACGCTAGCATGTATAGCTTCTAGATATATATCAGCCATAATATTAAACTTGAAAGCAAAATTTTTATTTTATTACTTTATGCATCAAAATACAATATTTTCTGGAGGAAATAAAAGGTTCTGTCTTTGCTTTGGCACTCTGCAGTTGCACTCAGTAGGAACATTATAATCGAGAAAGAAAACATTTAAATATCCAAGGACAGGCATTATTTGGGGGGACATCAAGTAGCTGGATTCATTGCAGATGAAGCTGAGCCAGCTACAGATCATAAGACACGACTCTCATCTATCCTCAACAGACTGAGCATATCTTCAGGAACAGAAAGGACCTGTCATAGCATTCAGGTACAAGGAATGTGTTTAGAAGCAAATGCTATCACGCACCTCTCTAATGGGCTTTGTACCCTCCTATCATCGCATACACTGAAGTATAAAGTGATTAAGCTAATTATTTTTCTTGCTTTATGTCATCCTATACTTTATACTGCTTTTTACAAGAATTATTTAGAGATTGTAATCAGTACTCTGTGTACAATCACACCTTCCCAAATGTTCCTGCAGTCTGTTCAATCAACTTAAGCTTTACTTCTGTTCTGCCCAACAGCCTCAACCAAATAATCAGCACTGATTTCCTAACAGCCTTGATGTAGTTCAAACATATTGGTCCCATCACCTCTGAGCCTTTTCTCAGAAATAAATGACTCCAGTCTTGTAAACGCGTTAATGTCTATGCACCTTCGTACCGTATGGCACGTAAGCTTCCCTAAGCCAAAAATCAATGTATTGTACTCATAATCAAAAAGTAAAAACTAAAGTCAACATTTTGAGAGACATTCTTCCTCTGAGTCCTGGGTACAATATAAACAGTAGATACACTGCTACAATTACATTTCCAGTTCAAACCTATATATAAGGTATCACCCTTTGCCCGCTCCCTATATCTGATCGGTGGGTACACACTTAAAATTCACAGCTCATATTTCCAAAAGCTTCAGTATATTGAGAAATAATTCTGCTCAAACCATCTCTGTTCTATTAATGGCATGATAAGGACCTAACGTCTGTCCTTGATATCAGTATGAATCTTATAAACGTGAATTTTTACAAACACAAACCTTTGGAGATGCAAATTCTCACACAGGATAATATAATCTTGAAACATACACAAAATATCAGTATATACATTTAGAAATCTCATCCTATATAGTGAATCTTGGTCAGATTATGGTTAGGACATCACTTCAGATTAACAAAATCCTATTGGTATCACAACATACTTTTACATAACTCTATTAAAACACAACAGTTGCTGTATTTCCACAGGCAGCTGTAATTTAGATTAGTGCCTCAATTAAAATATTATGTCTTTCACTCGCAAAGATTCAGTAGAATTTACTTGTTATAGGCCACAGCAGCGGGTGCCACAAGGCAGTCTCCTGGTAGCGCTCTGCAATAATTGGTGTGGACCCAAATAATTGCCAATTTGTTCTTTTAAAAGTGGATAAAGTTTATTAATCCTATACTGCAGAATGCTCCATAATGGAAAGATGATGACACTAATTAGTGTATCTGATCCTCAAATAACACAGTGAGGGGTTTTCACAGGGAGGACAGAGGAGATATCAGGGCAGAAATTTGACAGAAAACTCTGAAAGGAGACAAGAAACTATTCTGGAAATCCAGGGAGGGTTTAAGAGACTAAAAATTCAGTAATTTTATTCAAAATCCAGTACTCTGTTTCCTAATGACCTGTCCATATTGTCATACTGTGAAGGTACTGCATGGAGGCGGGGGGG
>NW_009637492.1:9776-18675 GCF_000690535.1 Cariama cristata | reverse complement strand
GGGGGGGGGAAATCAACTTTGAAGAGTTCAAAACTTTCCATGGAGGATGAAACAAAGTTCCTGCCGGTTTCCACTGATGTTGGCCAAGTCTGTGTTTGGGTCTCCGGCCAGACCTGAAGATCTGTGAGCAGTTCCTGTTGGATCTCAGAGCTAACAGCCACTGCGGTGCCTTTCCTCTCCGACCTACAAGCACCCTTTCTTTGCAGAACCAGCCTGAATCACGTCCTGCTTCAAACCTACCAGATGGAAAATAATCCAAGATTAGGTTGCCCACTCCTCACCTCCTTTGTTTCAAATTCAAGCAGCAGCACTGCTCTTTGGGGATTTATTTGTTCATGACCACATACGTATTAGATACCTGAATATCTAAAGTGAGAACAGTTCGAAACAAATCCTACATGCTGACCTCAAACTGAGAGCAAAACCCAGCCCAGTGGATTTCTGTATGCATTGGAAAATTGCTTTTCACAACAAGCACCGCAAATTTTAGAAGACGGCCGTCTCTGACACTTGACTTGCTCTCTTCTCGTTTTGTTTTCTATGACAAAAGGAACAGATTTTTGAAATTCTCACTTTATTCAAGCAGTTCCCCTGAAGTCACCAAGGTGCTTCCGATACACATCACAGCTGCAGAATTGTATTATGTAGCTTTGAAAAAATGTGGAAAGCGGTAGGAAATTTGAGAATTGAGCAGCAACAAAGATATATGGTTTTCAGCAGGCAAATGAAGGGACATGCAAAAAGCAGAAGCATTACGATTAATCTAATACCATATGATAACTTCTTCACAGTGATTTGTAACATTTTGAGTTCAGTCAAAAAGTCGAATACCCATTTTTGTTACGTATTTTAACTGATGATAGTTCCCTTACCAAAATCGAGCACGTACTCCTTTATGTTCCTCTAAATCCTTTCTTAACGCTCCCCATTTCCACGGCACATACACAATCCTTTTTTGATTAGAAGTCGTCAGCCCCGCTGACATCCATCGGCAGCTTCAGCTCCCTTTCCCCCCAGCCTGTGTTCAGGCCTAAGCAGTTTCTAGCATCGCTTCGCTTCCTTCCACAAACAGCAACATCTTACCAAAACCAGTCAGGATTTTTTGGACCTTGCGCTATGCAACCAGTGGTGTAGAAACCTCATCCCAGGGATGCGGTAGGGCTTTGCGCAGAAGGCTCCTGTACCAGCCAACACATGCAACTGGAGAGTGAACTATAGAAAACGGGCAGTTTTGTCTTACTAAGACAATACTAATAACTTGTAACAACATTAAGGAACTTGTCAGTTGGCAGGTACCCACCTCTGTAGCCAGACAATCCCCATAGTGGTGAAAAGCATTCACAAAGTGTTGCTGGGTTTATTTGCCTTTTTTAAAATAATAATTTTATTTCCATTGCTGTAACCTGTGTAATCTCACTGCTTCAAGGGTGCTGTTTTGTTTACACAATAGTCACACACACCAGTTCCCAAGAATCTACAGCATTTGACATGTTATTTGCACAAGGAGGTAAATTCAGCTCCCTTACACCCACCTGACTTTTCTGAAAGGCTGAATAGCGATAAAGATGAAAAGTTTGGGAGCTGATATAGTCAGGAGAACTTCAATTCTCCCCTTTTTAACTCACTGCTGCATGGGCAGAAGCTTAGGAGCACAGATTTAGCTACAGCTTTAAAAAAAAATATTTTAGGTTCACAAGAGTCTTGTGAAAACTAACATGCATTTTACATTTTCCAAAACAACAAATGAGCAGAATTAGGGATGCCACCTCGTGCTGCGTAAGAAGCCTGTCTTGAGTTCTGCACTGCGAAGTTCTCAAAGGACTCCGCACATGCCAGAGATGCTGCAGCAGTAGTCTCACCTCAGATAACTTGTTGTGTTAGTTTAGGTGTTGTCCACAGACGTTACAGGCTTGGCTGTGCACAAGTTGTCTTTCCAAAATGCTGCGCTACCCTCATTTCTCATCGAAATCCGATACAAATTCTCCGATTCCCAGACAGGTAGACACCAAAAAAAAATAAAAATCCCACAAGGTGAACTTGTATGATTTCTGTCAAAGCAACCTGGAAAGATTTATGCCAGCTGTCGTGGCAGATAACCAAAATTAAGGTAAATTAATGTTCCTCCTAGTTAAGCAGTCATATGGTGGTCCAGGTCATCCCTTCCCAGAAGCTTCACTGGTTACAAGCTTCATAATCTGTATTTCTGTGTTCACAGGGAAATAATTAGATGGGAAAGGAATGCTTTTCAGGCATTTTAGATCATCATTTCCATCCAAACATAACAATAAAAAAAAACCTTATTCAGTTCAGTTTCATTCCCCATCATGATGGGGACAAACCGCTCAAGGAGGAAACTTCCACTGGCAATGTATAGGACAAACACTTTTACTTTAATTCAATTAACATGAAAGGTCACTGATTTTGGTGATGAAGCATCTGACGTCCTTCCCATCTCTTCATTACTAAAAGGTCACACAAGCCTCTTGTTAGCATACATTACCTCTTTTAAGTCAAACCTAAAACTCAGATTTTGAGGAAGACAAACACCTCTTTTCTGTTATTTTAACTTCCATTTTACCCCTGTATACAGGAGGTGATTTAGAGTAGCAAATCACTATAATCGCATCTGCCACTGTTGCATTTTTCTGCTTCTTCAAAGCTGATTTCAGCATTTTTTGATGGCACAGGGTATAACATTTTATTGACCAACAAAGAAACATCCCGAAATACATTTCCATCTCCCTCGTATTGATTTAAGTCAAGCCTGGCAATCATTTAAAATCAAACATTTTACAGTCTGCCAGAACAACCTGAAACACACAGCCAGAAAAAATTGTTTTGTGCACAAGTGGATGCATGAAGGGCTTGAAAAGCCCCAAAACAACAAGCAGGGCTCTTTTACTCCAAACTCAATAAACAGGGTCTCATCTCCAAAGCATAAATCTCTGCAATCTGTCACAGCACACAGACAAGTAAAAGCTGGAAAACATGCCTTAGAGTAAAAGATTTAAGGACATCAATCCATTTAGTTTATCAAATGAAAGGTTAACTGGTGGCTTGATCACAGCCTTTTGCCATCTACAAAAAATTGACAATCCTTTAATCCAGCATTCAAAAGTAGACAAGATTCAGGGCAGCTCAACAAACCAAATTTAGAAATAAAGGCCAGCTTTTAAATGGCAGGGCAATTGCCAACTGGAACAAGATGCCATCGGGGCAGGTGGGTTCTCCACAACTGCGATGGTCTCCAAAAAAGAACTGTTCTTTGTCAGTGGCTTTCAAACTTTTTCAATTTGTGGAGTCCTGAAAAATTTCAGAAGATGAAAAATTTCAGAAGATGCAAGCCTCCCTATAGATAGTTTAAGGCTACTGACAGTTGACAATATATTTGTTCTTTTTTTGTTTCCTTTGGTAATGAGATGTAATATTAAGGACCTACAAACGGTGCACAGACCACTGGTCTTATTCAATAGCATTTAGTTCAGAAAAGCCTAATTGATGTAAGAGCCTACAGTATCAGATCACAAATGGCCTCTTACCATCTCACAGCTCTGCATAAATAGGAGCTGCTAGAACAGCAAGACCACACAAAACCATGTCTCCAGAGACAATAAATACTTCAAAGGTCCTCTGGAGTCCTCCAGCAACTGGAGAGTTACAAAGAAGATGACGCAGCAGGAGAAACCAGACGTCCCTAAACTTGCAAAGACGTGGTAACACCCACTAAGATTAGGTACTTGCATATTTCCTCACTTATGTAAATGCTTTTCCCTGCTTGATTTGTGCCTTGTATCATCTACCTCTCATACTCCTGCTTGTACCAAATAGTAAAGAATACACGAGGGAAAGATTACACATTGAAATTTCTGACAGTCTTCTAAGTGTAGCCACAAAGAAAAATGTCTTGCATGTTAATCATTTCTGAAGCCTGGTAATTGTTTTCCAATGAAAGCTGATGATGGTGTGATAGCTCTCTGAAGACAAATATTCAGCAAAATTACTTTCCTATTGTCTTATACATAAACTATAAGCCTGATGAAGAGCCTCATATTCTAGGGACTATTTTCCACACTACAAGTGAAAGTCTGTAACATACAAAAAGTGAAGTTTATATCATACAAAGCTCTAAGCATCACATAAGCACACACAAATTTACATGTTAAAGGGCAAAGCCTGCTTCCTCCTTCAGCATCTCCTGCCCAAAACTGTTCAGTCCGTGCTAATGGGGACAGGGTTTGGCATCACGTGCATCCAGCCTGCAAAGGGCTAGTATTGACTACAGGAAGATACTTGGTATTTATACGAAGGCACTTTACAGTAACATTTATGTTCACGTAGAAGTCGTTTCTACCCTAAAAAGCTTCATCAAAAATGCATTAATTTCTCCAACAGACATAAGAGTCTTTGGTTCTTACACACAAAATCAAAGCAAGCATCTAAAAGTTTACTTTAGTACAGGAAAGGTTGCACAGAGTATTAACAATGAATATAATAATACATTAATGTTACTTTAATTGCTGAATGACACAGCTTTAATTGCTTATGACATCAACTGTCATAAGATCACATTTGTGAAGTCAAGGTACACCACCAGATAACTTGAAGAGTTCATTTTTAAGCTGTGCCACAACTTAGTTGTTAAAATTAATACGCGTGTAACTCTTCTTTAATGTTAACCAGCAGAATAAGGCATATTAAGTATAAGGCACACTACCAAGGCAGAGGGTTCGAAATGTATATATGGGTTGTATGGGTTTTTACCTCTAAAGCTTCAAGCGTGAGGGTTTTGTTCATTTAGAGGAGCAGCTCTTTCATCAGATTTCTGCTGTTCTTGCCTTGCTTCTGTTAAGACATAAGGATTCTCAGTACAATAATAAACTATCAGGGATGACTTGTTAGATGCATGTCTAACCTCAGTAGAAAAGACTGTCTAGTGTATACTTTGATGCTTCCACCACAAAAACATAAAATATTCCCCACGACAGCTTTACGGGGCTATTTAAAAGCAGAAGTCTGATTCAAGAAAAGGTCTTATTTTTATCTTGCAGGCTGGGCACGATTCCCTACCACAAGCATTTGAACTGAGGTCTGCAAAAGAGGCTATAGCAGCGATCGGAGGGCCCCTCTGGGAGAGGAGAAGGTGCCAGGGACCCGAAAGAGGTCAGTGGGTAGCAGACCACATGCAGAAGAAGGGAGCGCAGGCTGCTAGCACTCTTCCTTGTTCCCTGGGTACAGCTCCCAAAGGAGATTTTTCTCCTGTGTAGCAGCTGGATCCAAGCATAGCACCAGCAGACTGCTCGAGGCCTGCCTGCACCACCCACCTCGACATCAGGTCGTAGCAACGGCTACGAAATAAAGCTTCAGCAGAGACATCATCTGCAGGAGCAGCTGATGGCAACGGCCTCCTCATCTTTACCTTGACTGCTAGGGCACCGTTTCTCACCCAAGGCTAAATGACTGCCAACACATGCGCATCAGCAAATTGTTATTAATGACTGTAGCATGCAAGGGTGTTGATTCCATGGTGCCAGATGGTGCTTTGAAATGGTGCTGACTCACAGAAGAAAGAGGAATAATGAGATACTAAGCTACTAATAATTTAGCTTGACTCTAAATCCCAGAGTGCCATTGTCTTCCAGTAAATATCCCATAACAACCATCAAGTGAAGAACCAGCCGGCATATAGCTGAGCAGCAGAAATATGCACCATGACTACCTAACGTTGTGTGCTTTTATATTAAAGGGATGTTTCGCATAACAGATGCGGGGAGAAAGGAAGCAACGTTACCAGGGATGAGGAAGGAGCATTCACCCTCCTTTTGGCATAGACCCCCCCACACAGGTAGATCTGGACTGGGTAGCATGTGGTACATTTGTGGTATTTTGTGGTAATGCAGGTCTCTTACTCTCTCCTTCACAGCCACAGAGGCACCCACACAGATGCTCAAATTGTGTTTGATTTTAGCAGCCTCTGAACAAATCACCAGGTGCTGGTGTATCCAAAAAAAAATTTCGTTTTTAAAACCAGATTTCAATTCCAAAGGCATTTTCAGGGTTTAATTTTAAAGCACAACTTGAGATTTGCTACTGTTTTGCACACAGACTTTCACAAAACCAAAATAATTTGCCAAGCCAGTCCTTCTTCTACAGTGTCCATTTCCTTCAAACACAAAGTTTTACTCAGAAGTTTTTGGCTAGATGACCTAAGTCTAACCGAATCATATTTTTACTTTGTTGGGTTTTCTTATAGATATCTAATGTTAAATATTTTAAATAATACACCCTGCATAAGCACGTACATTGTCAGCATTAGGATTTTTCCAGGCTCTACAAGCCATCTGACTGGCCGCAGTGCCAATAATGGTCTTGTTTTTCTGAATTTACAGGGAATCCAGTAACACATTCCTACAACTAGCTGTGAAATTAAGTTCAGTTTCAGCAGTATGAGTAGCTTTTTTCCTTCCAGCAGTTTTCAAAACCCCAGGAATAACACTGTTTTCTATCTAAAACTGTGTCCAATTTAAATGAGTGATTTATTACAATTAATGCAAATGGCTTAAAGCAGATTTAAAAGACTATTGAGTGTCTATGCTAACTCAAATGTACTAATTATTTGAAGAAAATCTAATTATTTTGACATGCAAATAAGAGTTTGTGAAAATATAGACTCAAGAAATTTAAAACCATCTTCCAGATACAACCAAGTTACTTAATGATATTCCAGAACAGCCTTTTCAGTTTGAGAAAAATTAAACTATTTAAAAGTAAATAGATTTCTATTTAAATCTCAATTTCACTTTCTGACCAACTATATTATCAAAGAAATTACTGACATTAACAATAAAGGAAGCGTTTAGAGCACAGAAGTACTCATAGGACAATTAGTCAGTATAACGATAGACACGAGATGTTTGATACAGCTGCCTCCTCTGCTGGTGTAAATCCAGAGGAGCCCCAAAGTCGGCTCACCATCTACTTCTGCATTGCAGCTGCCCAAAAGGAAAGCAGAGGGAGTCAAATTTGGCAAGAGTGGAGTCTCAGATACCTCCACCACAATTCCATGCAAGGAAAGGAGTGGGAGAAGAAGCCTCAAAAAGCGGGTTACTTTAGAAATAACATTGAATGAGGAGGCAGTTTGCTTAGAGAGAGTATCAAAGAAATCATGAATGGTTGAGACCACTCCGGACCTCTGTGAGGACAGAATTCAGTTAGTCACATTAAGAAAGCAGTTAAGTGCCTTGAAAAGTAACAAGCTCCCATCCGTAAAGTCCTCCAAAAATGTCCTAAATCTAGAAAACCATTACTCTGTTATGCAAGACCAGTCTCTTCTGCAAGGCAAAGCGTGCATCACTTGCGAGGAAATTTGAGAATTGTCCTCACCATTGTTGTCCTACTTCAGTCAATTGGCACCATCAATAAAATCCTGACAGCAAGGAACACTCAGGCAGGTGGGTAAATTGCCTTTACCCAGAAGTCTCCCTGTCAAGGAAAAAACAATTCTGTCTGGTTTTAAGAGTGAGCACATACTGACATCAAGTGGTGCAATAAGTCTCCCTCCACTATTCCCTGTAGGTTTCCCTCGGTTTGAAACAGCGGTTTGCTATTTGTGCCATCTCTCTGAAGGTAATGACCACTTGCTGAGCGCTCCTCTGCTGAAGGCTTCACAGTTTGCTCTATAACCAGGAGAAAATCAAAAATTAAAGGGTGCATTTACGTATTTGTCAGGAGAAATGTGCTCATTCACATGACAGCTGTCTGTCATAACTCATAACCACAACCGGAGTAATGGATAATGTGCTTTTTTGCTCACTTAGATAACAATGATTAACTGATCATTAACACCACAATGCATTAGACAGCCATGAGAGTGGCTAATCAATCTGACTCAAACTAGGGGTATCAGAGATTTAGGAGCACATCAAAGTGAAAGCTTCCAGGAAATAATAGCTTCTCCAACACATTTCAATTTACACCATGGGTCCTGAATGGGGGCCATTCATGAGGCTCTTAATTACTCGACAAAGCTATAAAACAAATCTCCAAAGCACCTGCTAAATATGCAGAGGAAAAGTGTCCTTTAATATGTAAACCAGAGCCAATAGTCAAGACTAAAACACTCCATAATTGTGAAAGGAATTCAAAACCCAAATTTCTATTCAAAAACACAAACTGCGCATCTCTTCTACATGCACCAACACACACCTTCTTCCAGCCTGTACGTACCAATCTATACAAATAGACAGCTCGCTGTATATAGACGCTCAGTATTGGGGCTACATGTTAGGATGCAAACTTCTGGAAAAATAGCCCCAAATCCCAGCATAATTAACACCTTGGACCTTCATTATCAAGATCCACATCTTGTATCGGAAAGGGATTGCTTCCCTCTATTTGCCACTAGTGAGGCCAAATCTGGATTACTATGGCCAGATTTAGGCTCCCAGGCATAGGACAGACATTGACACACTGGAGTGAGTCCAGTGGAGGGTTACCAAGATGGTCAAGGGCTCTCACGGCATATATGAGGAGAGGCTGAGAGCTGGGTTTGTTCCACGATCACAGGAGGAGGCTCGGGGGGGATCTTAATGCTTTCAACCACCACATCAAAAAATAGTTCATAGTGAGCATTGTCAAACACTGGACCCCAAGAACGTGTGAAATACCCCATGCTCAAAGATGCTCAAAACTTAACTTGACTGGCCCTGAGCAACCTGATCTAATTTGGAAGTTGGAGCAAACTTTGAAGCCAGTCATGCTTTGAGTGTCGTGTCGGGATAGACAACCTTCAGAGGTCCCTCCCAACAAAAATTATTATGTGGTTCTGTTATCTGGGACACAAAATAGTTGTGGCGATAACTTAACACTTTCTACTACACGGGTGCTGCAAGTGTTTCCCTAC
>NW_009637492.1:0-9745 GCF_000690535.1 Cariama cristata | reverse complement strand
ACAGGAAAGAAAAATAATCTAAGGTATGGATAAATTAGCCAACAAACCAGCTGAAAATATGCTATTTTAGGTAATGTATGAAAATTATCATAGAATGGTTTTGGTTGGAAGGGACCTTGAAGACCATCTCATTCCAACCCCCCTGCCATGGGCAGGGACACCATCCACTAGACCAGGTTGCACAAAGCCCCATCCGACCTGGTCTTGAACCCTTCCAGGAATTATGATTATAGATCCCCAAACCCTCCAAGATGAGGAAGAAATAGTCAACCAAACTGGAAGGAAATGTATTATACTGAAAATACAGTCCTCTCTCAAACGTGAGTTGCATTGTCTGACATATAGTCCGGCTTTTGGGGATCTTTTAACTCCCTTTTTCCTCTATGCTTACACTACAGCTACAGATACAATATGCTAACATGCCTCAGAGCTACACCAAAAATAAGTTTACTTTGTTTCACTGTGGATTCTGTGTCATCTCTGGCACTACCTCCTGTGTGTAATGACAAAAGGGATGAACATAACCCAAGCACATACAATTGCTGCTAAGCCAGATGCAGCTCCCTTTGAGTCCCCTATTCCCCGATTTTCCTGCCACCTTCCAGCTGTGGGACTCCTGGTCAGGCTCCAACTGTTTATTTACTGCATTTTCCACAGAGCTCCGATTCCCTCTTCTTTCATGGGTTTTCAAAGCAATATCCTGTGGTCTGTAGGAGTTGCCTGGCCTTAAGTTCAGCTTTCCCACTAAATTCAGCTAGCAAATTCTTGTTCTCCGCTACCTGTCTCACCTCAGCCATGCTGAGTTTCTTACTGCAAAGGAATTGACATCAAAGACTGTTTCAGTGGAAAGGACTGCAAAAGCCACAATTAATGGTTGGAGCCACGGACATGCACTGCCTGCTCTTAAAACACATCATTTACCAATAGCTGTGTGATTACAATGGATAGATTCCTGCTCCAGAGACAAAATGCTTTAACACTGTGACTACTACTACGGTCTTCGGTACATGTGCTGACTCTTTAATGAAGGGTACTTTTCAGTATGCAATTGGTAATGCAAATAATGGCTTCGTTATACACAGAAAATCTTTTCAGCATAATAAAAATGTTCTTTCGTGTTCCCAGTGTAACAGATGTCCTGTTTAATTACACTTGAAATGTGAAAATATTTAAAGTTTTGCATAATAACCAAAATAGCAAGTTGTATAATAAGCAAAATAAATGCCATCTTCCAGAAACAGGGCAGGGGGAGAACTAAAAAAAAAGAAACAACACAACACAGTGGAGTGCTTTATATCAAGGCATGGAATAACTTAATTTTTCTCGTGATCATGAACAATAAAAATTTATTATTTGCTAATACAGGAACCTGCATGTCAGCATTTGTGAAAGAATACAGTAATACATTATGCTAAAATTGCATTTACATAGTTTGTTTCTCAACTCACCCTCACTACAAAATAATAATTAAAATTACTAATACCTCTTATCAGGATTTTTAGACTGTCCAGATAAACTTCCAAGACAATCAGATCACTTACCCTTCCTGCGTAGCTCTGCATGATATACAGGCTCATAGCACCAGAGATGCAGAAAATATCATACAAGGGAAAAATCAAAAGGACACTGATTTTAATCTCTAAAATCATTCATTGTTCAATTCATTTCAGAAATTACAATAAGCGATACCTATACCATCCACAATTCCCTACCGTAACACTTTTATTTACTCCCAACAGAGCGTCAACCAGAAAACATTTCACTAAAACCTAGTAAAGAACTGCAGCCAGAGTAGAAAAAAAAAAGGGCCATTTCTGTTAAGAGAAATGACCTTCCTTCTTTATAGCAAGTATTTTTTTTTATTATGCAGGTTCCCAACCACAAACTGTTACTCTACAGCTTAAAGTGAACTTATTTTCCTTTCTGACTGTATTATAATGAATTATTTGAAAACCTGAAGCCTGTAAACCTTACTAAAACTGCTTATTGCAACCCCTTTCCCTTCCTTTTTCACTTACCCAAGACACAGAACACAACTTTTGGTTTTGTTTACAAAACGACCTTTCACATCTCATTTGAAATTCTTCACATCCAGTGTCTCAAACTGCCATCACTGCTTTCACATGCATTGAATAAAGCACGCAGATCCACACTGAAAATTCCTTGTTAATGACACATGGCTTTCAATAATTTTTACACAATTCAATACACTCTTTAGCACTGTTTTCTAAACTTCCCTCACTACTTCTCTTCTCCCTGCCAAGACAGGCGTGCCAGAAGTACATCTAATGCCCTGACATTCTGGGCTTTCTAATGACACATTTCTTTCTTGCATACCTTTGCAAACAGACCCGGAGCCTGCCTCAAGGGTGGTTACACCACGGCTGCTACACCTGCGTTTGTCATCTGACATACAACACTGTCAGAGCCTGGACGTGGCCTTGATAAAAGTCGTCCATTTACAAGGCAGCTACGCTGTCTCTACCGCTTGTGCTAACTGCCTACCTTTAACCACCTTCCATTCCCAAAGGACAATTGGAATAATCTACATTTAGTAGAACAGCGGGAAGAGGATCCAGTCTTAAGCCACTATGGAGTCATTTAGGGATGAAACTCCCAGTGTACCATGAGTTAACTACATACAGCTCTGCACAAACATAAAAAGAGAAAAAAATTCTTAACTTTGCTAGTGGAATCCCGACTCACTTAGCTAAAAATGTAGCTTGGACTGGAGGTAAAGTGCACGGGGGAATGGTTATCATTTTTTTAAAGAAGATACTCTGAAAATCGCCTTTAGGATTGATTAGCTCTTCCTATGTATGGAAGAAAATTGCTGGAAGGAGCTGGAGAAATTATGCAGATTAACAAATTAGACTTGATCAAAGGCTTTCACAGCACAGCACCAAGATTTTGAAGGCAGCTCTTATCAGATTTTTTTTTCCTCAGGACTCTGAAAAAATGGATGGTTCAAAGCAAGCTTGGGAATCTTCAAACAGCTGGGAACAAACTGGCATTTGAGAAACTACTTACACAAGTTAAGGTGTTTACTCTCTTCTCAGCGCCTGAATACAAGGACCTGGTTACTACCCTTCTCTCAGAGCTTGTAAGCCATTTCTTCATGGTTTAAAAAAGCATTCACGGACATAAGAACATTCCCAAGTGAAAGTTTTTCGCTTAGCTTCTTTGAGCCATGGGGAATAAAAGAAGAAAAAAAAAGATCATATTTTTGTGTGTGTGTGTCAGGTTGGCCCTCTCTCTGTGAAAACATCCAAAGATGGAGAGTCCACTGCTTCTCTGGGTGACCTGTCCCAGGTGAAAAAGATTTTCTGGTGTCCAGCCCAACTCTTTCCAGGCAGTTTTTGGCCCTTGCTCCTTGCTGTGTCTTCTAGCACCACTAAAAAGCATCTGGCTCCCTTATGGTTGAGCCTAGCCCTAATACACCTAGTCACAGGCTGCTATCACATCACCCCTCTGGGCACCTCAGAGGCATCTCAGTTGCCTCCCTTTAAGACAGACATAACATTCACCTTTTTCCAGTCATCAGGGATCACCCCAATCACCTCAGTTTATAGTTGACGGCAATCTTGCAATCACGTTAACCTGTTCTTCTAGCAGCCTTAGGAATATGCCATGTTCCCCCAGATTTGAGGACATCCAACTTCTTTATACAGTCCCCAACCTGCTGCTCCCCGACTGCCGGCAGCCTCTCTCCTTCCCGAAGCTTACTGATGGACACAGCGGTCTGGGAATAGGTTTTCCCTGTGAGAAGTGAGGTACAACAAAGCTCCAGCCCTTTCCTTAACATCTACAGTCAGTTTGTCTCCCTCCTTTGGGTACGGGCAAACACTTTCCTTGAACTTGTCTCCCTACTAGGATACTCTAAAATCCTTTCTTGCTGGGTTTTTTTGGCCTTTGTTTAGAGCTCCAGCTTGTATCTGACTTTTCTGATATTCTCCCTTAGCGCCTGAGCAATGCTTTTCAACTCCTCTGTTGTCTGTTATTGTTTCCATTCCTCGTATGCTCTCTTTTTGCATAGCGAAGCTCCTTGTTTAGCCAAACCTGCTAGAATTCCCAGTCTTCCTGCAAAATAGCAGCTCTCCACCAGTTTGCTTTAAAATTCAGCCATTCCCCTTCATTTCTCCTAACAAATTCCTAAAAAAAGCTCAAGTCTGCTTTCTGGAAAGCCAGAGTCCTACCTCTGCTGCTCACCTTCCCACCCTTCCTCCAAATGCTCAAATTCACCTTATGGGCTCTGCAGCTCAAGCTACTGTCCAGAGCCATATTCTTCTACTAGGTCCTGTCTTCTGCTTGTGACCAGCAGGTCAAGCAGAGCATCACCCCTCGTCGCCTCTTTTACATTTGCATCAGAAAATTGTCACAGACACGTGTTGACAACTCTACAGACACTACAAGAAAGCTTCTTCATACCCTGCCTGGAAAGTGGGAATACGCAGCTTTCACCCTCACGTCCTCCATCTGTAGCTCTCTGAGGGAATCCGGATTCAAGAAACACTGTTTTAAAAGCAAAAGCTGTTTTGGCATGTAAAAAGCCTAAAAGGCTCCAGTTTCCCCTATTTTTGAAGCACTGGGTTGGGTCTTTGAACTGGAACCCTGCGGCTTTTCCCGTGTATACCTATCGGGTGTGAAGTGAACACAGATCAGCACCACACCGACCTGCACATTTCCTTTGCTCCAAGAGGGTTGCAGTCTGGCCCAGTCATTTGCATCGCATTTATCAGACAAAATCTCCCCACTTCAGAACTTTCAGTTCCCTTTACTAAGAACATACAGGACTGATTTATTTTTGTGGTGTCTGTATTAAATACAAAAAAAAAAGAAAGGTAGAATTCAAACAGTAGCCACTCTGGTTGAGGAAGATTTGAAAGTTCAGAGTTTGTTCCATTTTTCCCCCTTCTCCAAATCCAAACAAACTCCTTCAGAGAAGTAACTAGATCTAAACGTATCAGGAATGAAGGGGACTTGGGCCGTTGAATCATATTTCTGATGGATATTACACATTAAAGAGCAGTTAAACAATTGCACACCAAAAAAAGATTGTTTTCTCATTATATAAAGATGCTGGAAATCCATTTTAACAAGTCTCTTTTGTACACCAGACTAGTCTCCGAAATTGGTAAAAAAATTCTGTAGCTCATCCACAAAGTTACTTGTGGGCTACATAGCACCTTGAACAAATTTTCTCTACATTTCAGCCTTCAGACAAGTAGGTTTAAACAGAAAAGTTGACAATATTTTTAACTGCAGCAGAGGTTTAATTATGAAGGATTTAAAGCATCATTGGAATAGGAGTTCACAAAGAAAAACATTTTTAAAATGCTAATGGAAAAACTTGATTTGACTTTACTATAACCAAAAATAACATGTTAGAGATCATGAAGTACCAGAGACCTTTTCTAATGGGCAGCACTCCTGTATAGAGTCTTCATCCTCGTCTACAATAATTGGGCCCAAAGTCCCTTAAAGTTAACACCAGAAATGGTGGTTTTATGGTTTCTTACAAAATATGACTTTTTTTTTCCTTACCTGAAGCTTCAGCAGTATTCTGCAGGGGAGAAAAATAGAGAAGATTCTAATTGAAAACCAATTAAAGATCAGTCACTCCAAGCGATCAGCAATTGTACATTATTGAGGTGGCATTTGTTTTCCAGCCTCAGACAGTGTCACGAATATGGAAAAGCTCCAAATTATACTTTGGTGTAATGATAGCTTTTCTACTACTGGTACGCAAATGAAGCTATGTGATATACGAGTCATGATTGTCAAATAGCATTTTAATGCCTCAGAGCAGCCCCAAGATAAGTAGGTTTCCAAAAGCTAGAGGACCTTGACAATTAGCAGAAGGATCACAAGTTGCTTCGCCTTCTCCCTCTACATTACAAGATGTCAAGCCTGGATCAGTTGAAGAAAGATAATTACCTTTCCCCCCACCCAAAGTACCAGGATTTTCAAAGGAAATTAAAAAAAAAAAATCATTGCTGGTTCCAAGCTAATTAAAGATTTAAAACTGCCTTGCTTGGCCTTGATGTTGTAGGAAAAGCACTTAACTCACAGGCTAATTATATTCCTCCTCACGGACACTACCTTCTTTTTCCTCCCTCCCAACACACTCCAGAACAACACAAGTCTTGTGAAGCTTAGGGGACTAAGCTGAAATGCAGCCAATGAATTGGGTACGTGAGGCTACACGCCACCTTGGGCGGTCAGACTCCAAGACTATGAGGTCTCAGAGAGGGACAAGATCAGGGCTAAGCCCTGGTTTGGGATTCAAGTCTCTAGCCTTCAGCAGATTCCTCGACCTACCCTAGAAATGCCATCTCATACTTCTGTATCTCAGGGTTTGCCGTCAGACAGATGGGCACAGCACAACTTTCCTTCCTCGTAGATGTTAGAGGGATAAATATGTTCCTAACTTTGATGTACATTGCTGTTTGGCACTCAGGTATGAATGTGAAGCCTAGTCTATGATGCTGGATATAATTTCAAAAATAAGAGACATTGGCAGAATTAGCAAATGTAAAGAAATAAGTATTTAGGTCATACATTAAAATACATCAAAATAGAAGTAAAACAAGATTTCTCATACTAAAAGCCCATATACCAGTTGCCTCCAGGAAGACAAGAACAATTCGTCTAAAAAATTATTCCACCTAAAGTTAACTACGAAACAGAATTTACATGCATATCACAAAAAAAAAAAATATAGGGGTAACAAGCACCACAGAAATCATCCCAACTTTTTGGAACACTGGAGACACTCTTCCTGCAAAATCTGATAAAGGCAAAGCCTCAATTTTTGAAGGTACAGATAAAAAAAATAATCTGTATCTCTAGATTTAAACCAATGAAACGAGAGTCTGAATCACTGCAGAAACAGCTAAAGCAAAACAAGTTCCAGCTGAAGAAGTAATGATTTATGACACCGAGGCAGCTCTGTTAGAAGTTGCGTTCCAATATAAAATAAAGTGAAGTGGATTTGAGACTTATTTTTATTGAATCCAGTACGTATTTTAGTATTTCAAACAAAAAGTGGTTCAAAAAAGCTAACAGAAAAAAAGCATAGGGATGTCATTACCACAACTATTCCTATGCATATGAGGTGCTACATCTACACGTGACAAAGGCGGCTCACAAGTGCAATAACCATTGCTACCACGCATCCCTAATTACCAAGACTCCAAGAGACACTAGAAATTATACTAGAGTAGATGACCACAGAGGTCCCTTCGGCCTTAAAATCAAATACTCCTTGCGTGCCATTATATTTTTTTTTCCTCTCTCCACAAGTCTTTTGCCATATGCACAAAAAAATTACAGATTGTAAGCAAGCAAAGAAACCGAGAGCTTGAAACAAAACAAGGTTAACTTCTGTAGTTTGAATGATAATGTCTACATTAACACACTTTCTCCAACACATTCACCCCAGAACCCCTATCCAAAGAAAGGCACGGAAGATGCGCATTGGATGAATTATTAGGCAGTAATGCTACAGAATCAGGAAACAATGGTGCAAAACAAAACAAAAATGGTGCAAAAAAAAAAAATGGTGCCAAATACTTTTTCAAATCTCTCTTGTACACTGACCTCCTCAGAAAGCAACGGGGATACCCTGCACTTCCTGACCGAACTGTGCTAGACACGTCTCCGTTTCTCTGGATAGAAAATTTCACACCTACTTTGATATAAGAACTCCTCTAGGAGAAGGTTAAGTAAAAGTCAAATAGGGATGAATTTGCTGAGACATCCCGGGTGAGATGCCACCACCTGGGTTTTGCTATCACCAGCAGTAAAAATCTGGCTTCCTGCAGCCAGAAACACAGCTCAGACTTTTCATCTGAAATTTACAGACCAAACTCTCAAGACAGCTTTGTGTTTGGTAGTTTAGTTTTTAGGACATTTGGGGAAAAAAAAAAAAACTTTCCTTTTATTACTTACTTCAACAGTTCACTTCCCCTCCTGTGAATACTTTTAGTTTTTATTCTCGTTATACTCTAATACATTGCTGATTTTCTTCTCTTTCTTTTCTTCCTTTGGGTTAAAACAATTAATAAGAAGAGTCACAGGAAAGGCAGAACTACAGAGGAAAACCCCACGGCCTAACGGCTGTGCTTAGAAAATATGTTCTTTAACTGGACAGTGTCTGGTGGCCTGAGGAAAAGACAGGAGCTGAAAATAAGCAGATCTCCGGTGTCTGAAGAGACAAAGAAATCCTGCTGCTTTCCAGGCACTGGGAATTAGCGGGGTTATCCCCACAGGAGACACCCACCGCAGCGATACCCTTGCGGGCGCCCTTTCACAGTCTTTTGGAGGCACATTTTCATAGAATTTCTTAAGACCATACTTTCCCAGGTCTTCCTTAACATACAAAACCTGCCAAAGTCCAAAGGCACGGCGCGCGGCACTGCTGCAGCTCTCTGCAGTCATCAGTTACCCGCTACCTCCCGCGGCTGTCACCGGTGGGGGCCAGGTGAGAACAGCTCATCCGAGCACTCCCCCCATCAGCTCCGAAGGCCTTCACAAACCCAAAAAAGAGGTTTTGTACCCACACCATGGACCCGCAGCTGCACCCCTTGATCACCAGGATCCAGGGCAAACAACACATGCACCCACTTTGAGCACAGAAATGGTGCTTCGCATTATTTTTTTCTCCTGGTTATTCATAATTTAGGAGCAGCTACTCATTGCTCTCTGTACAAGGCAGACTCTGCTTCTGGCTTTGCATTATTACTGACGGCGTGGATAATAATTCACATGACTTTGCATTTCACAAATATTAAATAACTAATTACCAGTATTAATAAAATGGACCTTCTGCTTTCCATTTCTGCTAATGAATAGCTACATGAGTCTTACATTAGGTAAGAAGTTATGCATAAAGTACATCTCCTGCTGTATGCCACGGTTTAAATTATAGCTGTAGGGTTAATTGAATACCCCAGTCTAATCTCCCTGCATAGGCGTTGCATCGGGCTACAAGTAATACTGCATCAGCATTTTGACTTGAGTTTATTTTTTTAAACAACTGCTATAAAACACTGACTGCAAAGAGAAAAAACGCATTAGGGGGAAATATTTAAAAACAATGGCCCTGTTGAGATCACCACAAAGGGTTCTATTTTAACAGGCTCAAGAACAGTATTTTTCATATTTCAGCACATTTTTACCAAGCTACTCCTTTATATTTCCTAAATTTATAGGCCATCCTTGTCAAGAACAGAACAACAAAATCACTAAGAGCATGATGATATGGAAAAGTTATCTGAATTAGCTAGACAGTTCAGCCCATTTGCTGATTTGTTTTTAGAAGACATGCACTTCATCACATATCACATTCATGTAGAAATACCTGTTCATACTTCCTATTCATCCCTAAAATCCTACTAGTTTGCAGAGTTAATACGATTTTTTTTCTTCACTGAATACGTAATGTCCTATTATATTACCAATATTCTCACAAACCCTTGGGTATTGCCAGTTTTATATTTATTGGTATTTCCACTGATATCTGATTGCTTGACATTAGCAGGACCGGGCCCAGAAAAAGTAATCCAATTTTAGAAGAGTGACATAATTTTAATTAAAAAGGCCTTGACTGACATTCAACCAAGCCCAATCCAAACCAGCTACGTCAAGCTTTAAGGTCTGTCAATTTTGAGATACAAACAAGCTATACGTCACACCTTTAATCCATTTGTTCTTCTCTCCGTAGCTATTTGTTGCATGGACT